>NC_057796.1:392159287-392165894 GCF_018294505.1 Triticum aestivum
CGGATGAAATCCTGATACTTTGAAAGAGATTGTCCGTTTTGTACACGAAGTGCATCCAGTTTATGCCGTAACCCTCTCAACTTTCTTGCACGTGCTATGTTGATGAAATGATGATATCATGCCAACTTTCAACCTTTTCAGAGTTCATTTGAAATGCTTTTGAATTTTAGGGTCTTATAACTCAAAATAATTAATAAATGCATGAAAAATAACAAATGAATTCAGAAAGGATTGAAAAATGATGATGTGGCTTTGAATGGTGCATTTTGAACACACAAAAAGTCAGGAGTTCAAATAAGGTTAAAAAATTGAAATCCCTTTGTAACACACGAGTTTCCGGATGAAATCCTGATACTTTGAAAGAGATTGTCCGTTTTGTACACGAAGTGCATCCAGTTTTTGCCGTAACCCTCTCAACTTTCTTGCACATGCTATGTGGATGAAATGATGATATCATGCCAACTTTCAACCTTCTCAGAGTTCATTTGAAATGCTTTTCAATTTTAGGGTCTTATAGCTCAAAATAATTAGTAAATGCATGAAAAATAACAAATGAAGTCAGAAAGGATTGAAAAATGATGATGTGGCTTTGAATGGTGCATTTTGAACACACAAAAAGTCAGGAGTTCAAATAAGGTTTAAAAAATGAAATCCCTTTGTAACAGACGAGTTTCCGGATGAAATCCTGATACTTTGAAAGAGATTGTCCGTTTTGTACACGAAGTGCATCCAGTTTATGCCGTAACCCTCTCAACTTTCTTGCACATGTATGTGGATGAAATGATGATATCATGCCAACTTTCAACCTTTTCAGAGTTCATTTGAAATGCTTTTCAATTTTAGGGTCTTAGAGCTCAAAATAATTAGTAAATGCATGAAAAATAACAAATGAAGTCAGAAAGGATTGAAAAATGATGATGTGGCTTTGAATGGTGCATTTTGAACACACAAAAAGTCAGGAGTTCAAATAAGGTTTAAAAATGAAATCCCTTTGTAACAGACGAGTTTCCGGATGAAATCCTGATACTTTGAAAGAGATTGTCCATTTTGTACACGAAGTGCATCCAGTTTTTGCCGTAACCCTCTCAACTTTCTTGCACATGCTATGTGGATGAAATGATGATATCATGCCAACTTTCAACCTTTTCAGAGTTCATTTGAAATGCTTTTCAATTTTAGGGTCTTATAGCTCAAAATAATTAGTAAATGCATGAAAAATAACAAATGAAGTCAGAAAGGATTGAAAAATGATGATGTGGCTTTGAATGGTGCATTTTGAACACACAAAAAGTCAGGAGTTCAAATAAGGTTTAAAAAATGAATTCCCTTTGTAACAGACGAGTTTCCGGATGAAATCCTGATACTTTGAAAGAGATTGTCCGTTTTGTACACGAAGTGCATCCAGTTTTTGCCGTAACCCTCTCAACTTTCTTGCACATGCTATGTGGATGAAATGATGATATCATGCCAACTTTCAACCTTTTCAGAGTTCATTTGAAATGCTTTTCAATTTTAGGGTCTTATAGCTCAAAATAATTAGTAAATGCATGAGAAATAACAAATGAAGTCAGAAAGGATTGAAAAATGATGATGTGGCTTTGAATGGTGCATTTTGAACACACAAAAAGTTAGGAGTTCAAATAAGGTTTAAAAAATGAAATCCCTTTGTAACAGACGAGTTTCCGGATGAAATCCTGATACTTTGAAAGAGACTGTCCGTTTTGTACACGAAGTGCATCCAGTTTTTGCCGTAACCCTCTCAACTTTCTTGCACATGCTATGTGGATGAAATGATGATATCATGCCAACTTTCAACCTTTTCAGAGTTCATTTGAAATGCTTTTCAATTTTAGGGTCTTATAGCTCAAAATAATTAGTAAATGCATGAGAAATAACAAATGAAGTCAGAAAGGATTGAAAAATGATGATGTGGCTTTGAATGGTGCCTTTTGAACACACAAAAAGTCAGGAGTTCAAATAAGGTTTAAAAAATGAAATCCCTTTGTAACAGACGAGTTTCCGGATGAAATCCTGATACTTTGAAAGAGATTGTCCGTTTTGTACACGAAGTGCATCCAGTTTTTGCCGTAACCCTCTCAACTTTCTTGCACATGCTATGTGGATGAAATGATGATATCATGCCAACTTTCAACCTTTTCAGAGTTCATTTGAAATGCTTTTCAATTTTAAGGTCTTATAGCTCAAAATAATTAGTAAATGCATGAAAAATAACAAATGAAGTCAGAAAGGATTGAAAAATGATGATGTGGCTTTGAATGGTGCATTTTGAACACACAAAAAGTCAGGAGTTCAAATAAGGTTTAAAAAATGAAATCCCTTTGTAACACACGAGTTTCCGGATGAAATCCTGATACTTTGAAAGAGATTGTCCGTTTTGTACACGAAGTGGATCCAGTTTATGCCGTAACCCTCTCAACTTTCTTGCACATGCTATGTGGATGAAATGATGATATCATGCCAACTTTCAACCTTTTCAGAGTTCATTTGAAATGCTTTTCAATTTTAGGGTCTTATAGCTCAAAATAATTAGTAAATGCATGAAAAATAACAAATGAAGTCAGAAAGGATTGAAAAATGATGATGCAGCTTTGAATGGTGCATTTGGAACACACAAAAAGTCAGGAGTTCAAATAAGGTTTAAAAAATGAAATCCCTTTGTAACACACGAGTTTCCGGATGAAATCCTGATACTTTGAAAGAGATTGTCCTTTTTGTACACGAAGTGCATCCAGTTTTTGCCGTAACCCTCTCAACTTTCTTGCACATGCTATGTGGATGAAATGATGATATCATGCCAACTTTCAACCTTTTCAGAGTTCATTTGTAATGCTTTTCAATTTTAGGGTCTTATTGCTCAAAATAATTAGTAAATGCATGAAAAATAACAAACGAAGTCAGAAAGGATTGAAAAATGATGATGTGGCTTTGAATGGTGCATTTTGAACACACAAAAAGTCAGGAGTTCAAATAAGGTTTAAAAAATGAAATCCCTTTGTAACACACGAGTTTCGGATGAAATCCTGATACTTTGAAAGAGATTGTCCGTTTTGTACACGAAGTGCATCCAGTTTTTGCCGTAACCCTCTCAACTTTCTTGCACATGCTATGTGGATGAAATGATGATATCATGCCAACTTTCAACCTTTTCAGAGTTCATTTGAAATTCTTTTCAATTTTAGGGTCTTATAGCTCAAAATAATTAGTAAATGCATGAAAAATAACAAATGAAGTCAGAAAGGATTGAAAAATGATGATGTGGCTTTGAATGGTGCATTTTGAACACACAAAAAGTCAGGAGTTCAAATAAGGTTTAAAAAATGAAATCCCTTTCTAACAGACAAGTTTCCGGATGAAATCCTGATACTTTGAAAGAGATTGTCCGTTTTGTACACGAAGTGCATCCAGTTTTTGCCGTAACCCTCTCAACTTTCTTGCACATGCTATGTGGATGAAATGATGATATCATGCCAACTTTCAACCTTTTCAGAGTTCATTTGAAATGCTTTTCAATTTTAGGGTCTTATAGCTCAAAATAATTAGTAAATGCATGAAAAATAACAAATGAAGTCAGAAAGGATTGAAAAATGATGATGTGGCTTTGAATGGTGCATTTTGAACACACACAAAGTCAGGAGTTCAAATAAGTTTAAAAAATGAAATCCCTTTGTAACAGACGAGTTTCCGGATGAAATCCTGATACTTTGAAAGAGATTGTCCGTTTTGTACACGAAGTGCATCCAGTTTTTGCCGTAACCCTCTCAACTTTCTTGCACATGCTATGTGGATGAAATGATGATATCATGCCAACTTTCAACCTTTTCAGAGTTCATTTGAAATGTTTTTCAATTTTAGGGTCTTATAGCTCAAAATAATTAGTAAATGCATGAAAAATAACAAATGAAGTCAGAAAGGATTGAAAAATGATGATGTGGCTTTGAATGGTGCATTTTGAACACACAAAAAGTCAGGAGTTCAAATAAGGTTTAAAAAATGAAATCCCTTTGTAACACACGAGTTTCCGGATGAAATCCTGATACTTTGAAAGAGATTGTCCGTTTTGTACACGAAGTGGATCCAGTTTATGCCGTAACCCTCTCAACTTTCTTGCACATGCTATGTGGATGAAATGATGATATCATGCCAACTTTCAACCTTTTCAGAGTTCATTTGAAATGCTTTTCAATTTTAGGGTCTTATAGCTCAAAATAATTAGTAAATGCATGAAAAATAACAAATGAAGTCAGAAAGGATTGAAAAATGATGATGCAGCTTTGAATGGTGCATTTGGAACACACAAAAAGTCAGGAGTTCAAATAAGGTTTAAAAAATGAAATCCCTTTGTAACACACGAGTTTCCGGATGAAATCCTGATACTTTGAAAGAGATTGTCCTTTTTGTACACGAAGTGCATCCAGTTTTTGCCGTAACCCTCTCAACTTTCTTGCACATGCTATGTGGATGAAATGATGATATCATGCCAACTTTCAACCTTTTCAGAGTTCATTTGTAATGCTTTTCAATTTTAGGGTCTTATTGCTCAAAATAATTAGTAAATGCATGAAAAATAACAAACGAAGTCAGAAAGGATTGAAAAATGATGATGTGGCTTTGAATGGTGCATTTTGAACACACAAAAAGTCAGGAGTTCAAATAAGGTTTAAAAAATGAAATCCCTTTGTAACACACGAGTTTCGGATGAAATCCTGATACTTTGAAAGAGATTGTCCGTTTTGTACACGAAGTGCATCCAGTTTTTGCCGTAACCCTCTCAACTTTCTTGCACATGCTATGTGGATGAAATGATGATATCATGCCAACTTTCAACCTTTTCAGAGTTCATTTGAAATTCTTTTCAATTTTAGGGTCTTATAGCTCAAAATAATTAGTAAATGCATGAAAAATAACAAATGAAGTCAGAAAGGATTGAAAAATGATGATGTGGCTTTGAATGGTGCATTTTGAACACACAAAAAGTCAGGAGTTCAAATAAGGTTTAAAAAATGAAATCCCTTTCTAACAGACAAGTTTCCGGATGAAATCCTGATACTTTGAAAGAGATTGTCCGTTTTGTACACGAAGTGCATCCAGTTTTTGCCGTAACCCTCTCAACTTTCTTGCACATGCTATGTGGATGAAATGATGATATCATGCCAACTTTCAACCTTTTCAGAGTTCATTTGAAATGCTTTTCAATTTTAGGGTCTTATAGCTCAAAATAATTAGTAAATGCATGAAAAATAACAAATGAAGTCAGAAAGGATTGAAAAATGATGATGTGGCTTTGAATGGTGCATTTTGAACACACAAAAAGTCGGAGTTCAAATAAGGTTTAAAAAATGAAATCCCTTTGTAGCACACGAGTTTCCGGATGAAATCCTGATACTTTGAAAGAGATTGTCCGTTTTGTACACGAAGTGCATCCAGTTTTTGCCGTAACCCTCTCAACTTTCTTGCACATGCTATGTGGATGAAATGATGATATCATGCCAACTTTCAACCTTTTCAGAGTTCATTTGAAATGCTTTTCAATTTTAGGGTCTTATAGCTGAAAATAATTAGTAAATGCATGAAAAATAACAAATGAAGTCAGAAAGGATTGAAAAATGATGATGTGGCTTTGAATGGTGCATTTTGAACACACAAAAAGTCAGGAGTTGAAATAAGGTTTAAAAAATGAAATCCCTTTGTAACACACGAGTTTCCGGATGAAATCCTGATACTTTGAAAAAGATTGTCCGTTTTGTACACGAAGTGCATCCAGTTTTTGCTGTAACCCTCTCAACTTTCTTGCACATGCTATGTGGATGAAATGATGATATCATGCCAACTTTCAACCTTTTCAGAGTTCATTTGAAATGCTTTTCAATTTTTGGGTCTTATAGATCAAAATAATTAGTAAATGCATGAAAAATATCAAATGAAGACAGAAAGGATTGAAAAATGATGATGTGGCTTTGAATGGTGCATTTTGAACACAGAAAAAGTCAGGAGTTCAAATTAGGTTTAAAAATGAAATCCCTTTGTAACACACGAGTTTCCGGATGAAATTTAAACTATTCAAATTTGGAAACTAATTGATTAACAGAAAGGTTGTAATTATTCTGAGCTAAAAGCAAAAAGAATAAAAAATAAAGCAAAAATCAAAACATAATAAATAATTCAAAAAACAAAAAAATACTGGAAAAAATAAAAAAATGCCTCCTAATGGGCCACACAGCCTGCATACGACTAGAAACCCATCTGCACATGGGCCAGGATGCAGGCCCGCAGGCCCAATAGGCCCAACATGGCAATGACAAAGGTAGGCATGTATAATGCCTGCATATTAGAGAGGAGCTCAGCACCTGAGCTGCAGCGCAGCTTATAAACAGGTGCTGAGCTCTCTCAGCTAGGGAGGTGGGACTAAACTTCCCACCGCACCGTGCCAGCACATTAGTCCCGGTTGGTGGCTCCAACCGGAACAATGCTCCCCTTTGGTCCCGGTTGGTGCCACCAACCGGGACCAAAGCCCTCTGCTTCCCGCCCTTTGCGCTGGTGAAAAGAGGCCTTTAGTCCCGGTTGGTGGCACCAACCGGGACCAAAAGGT
>NC_057796.1:392166810-392170455 GCF_018294505.1 Triticum aestivum
TGGATGTGTAGTTAGATGTGTAGTTAATTTAGTTGTTGTAATTTAGATGTGTAGTTTAGATTTTTCATATTTAGAAGTCATTTATGTATGTTCATATTTAGAAGAAAAAGAAGGAGAGAAAAATGGAAAATAAGAAGAGGAAGAAGGAGAAGAAGAAGAAGAATAAGAAGAAGAGGAGAGGAAGTAGAGGAGAAATAAATAAGAAGATGAAAAAGAAGAAAAAAAAGAGTAGAAGAAGAAGAAATAGAATAATATATTATTCTAATTTTTCTTCTTCTCCTCTATTCCTTCTTCTTCTCCTCTTTTTTTTCTTTTTTTTCGATCTCCTCCTCTATTCCTTTCTTCTTCTCCTCTTTTTTCGTCTTCTTCCTCTTCTTATTTTTTATCGGGTATGTCGTTGTCGATATATGTACCCCCCTCCCTGATAACTTTTAGTAAGTACTACTTAGAAAGTGTTTAATAGAATTAGTTAGAAAAATAATAGAACTAGTTAAACTAGCTAGTTTATTTGTAGTAAGTACTACTTTATTCTATTTATAGTAAGGAAATTAATAGAACTAGTTTGTTTTTTTAGTTAAAGCAATTATTCCCGCATGACGTCAACGATGCCTATCCCGCATCCTCGTCGTCGACTCGGCGCAGGAGGCCGGCTTGATCAGAGGGGCCATGTCCGGGACTGGGCTCCGCCGGGCTGGTTTTGGGAGGTGCTACCTTCCGGTGGGCGTAGGTTGGTGAGGAACCAGCCCGTCGTTGACCCGATCCTTGTTTGGTGGCGCTCGCGTGGGCCAGTGACGGTGCCGAGGCTTCCGGACACCGCGGAGGTGGTACGTCACCGTGTCAGCGAGGAGGACCAGCACGTCCGTCGCTACATGGTTGCGTTGGAGGGCAGGTTCGACAATACCTGGCAGGTTCTTCAGGGATCTCACTTGAGCTATGGTCCTGTGATGGTTCCGTCCCTTTGGGTGTCCACCGCCCACGCCGATACCCGTCGGGCGCTACTGTTCTAGCTGTACTAGCGATGCTATATGTATGATAGTATTCGAGGTGTATTAGTGATAATATTCGGTGATGTACGGGTGCATGGAGATGATGTAGTTTTGCTTCTAATTGAATGCATCCTAATTTGAATACTACTTTATTTTGTGATTTGATTTTGCTCATTGAAAGCTCTAAGTGGAAAACTACTCCGATCCTACTTTGAATGCTAAAATTGGAGAGCACTATGATTAGTTGATAGCTTATAGGGTTTTTGTTTTCGCAGAAATCTAGGAGCCCCCCCGGCCCCTCCATCATCCCCGCCGTCGTCCCCGTCACCGCCCCCTCCGACATCGAGGTGAGACCAGCCAAATCGTCTTTTAGAAAGATAATTAAACGATATTTCGGGTTGACTGTAAGTCTGTCGAGTCTCCACCATATATGAGAGGACGAAGAATCCCGACTGTTGTCGTGGGGGTAGCTTCTCCTTCGTTCCCGTGTGCTAGACAATTTGGTGTAATGCACTCGAGAACGAAAGGAGGAGCTACCATCATCGACGGTCGCAAATGTCAGAGAGGAATCAGTGAGGGAGAGTTCCACCATATATATATGAGAGGACGAAGAATCCCGACTGTTGTCGTGGGGGTCGCTTCTCCTTTGTTCCCGTGTGCTAGCTAGACATTTTGGTGTAATGCACACGGGGACAAAGGGAGGAGGGACCATCACCAACGGTCGAATGTATACACCACGTGAGCTGAGAGTTTTCAAGAAAAGACTCGACAAACCGATAGTCAACCCGTGATGAATAATAATGATCTAACTTAGGTTTTTTAGTACATACATTTAATTGTAGATGTTTAATATTTGAATTATATATGAACATAGGAAATGTCGTACTCGGATGACGAAAGTCTCCCGGGGGAGTGCGACTGGTGCCACGACGACTGGGGTCAGTGCGACAGGCCTCACCTGGACGAAGATCGGCGCTTCAGTATTAAGCTGGAGGAGACGTTCGATGTTGAAATGGTACGCAACGACGACAAGCTAGTGTTATTTTTTCGTAATTAAGCACGACTTCAACTATTTCAACGTGTACTTTTCATCTTTTACAATTCGGCTAGCTTATCCCATGCCATGCAAGACGCTACGTCTTGGAGAGGATGGGTTTTGAAGACCATGAAAGTATGGAAACAAAGAAAATTCACCTAAGGACCCATCATGATATAGATTTTGAAGTAAAGCTGTATAATTCTGAGAGCGTAACCCATTTTGGTTGCAAAAATTGGGAAGCATTTTGCAAGATGTATGGTTTTGATGAGGGTATGCTTGTCACAATGGATCTTGGTGATCCTGACATCGAGCAAGATAATATGGACATTTGGGTCCTTGTTGATACGCCTCCAATTCTACCGCTATGTGAGTTTCTCAAACATAGTTATTAGCTAATTTATATTGTTCATTTCAAAATAGTTGACAGCTTATTTTCATTGACAGCTTATTTTGATTGTTCAAACAATGTGCGGAACATGGTAGACAGAACCTACTACACCGATGGCTATGAGTTAACTTATAAGGAGAAAACTCATCTGGTCGGATTTTGTACTGATATTGAGAATTACAATATCTACAATCAAACTCCTCATCATTATGGTCCTCCATACGTGCCACTAGTGCACGTGTTGAACTACGGTAACTACTATGGAGATACCCTAGTAAGATTTCTTACTATTACGACATCCGTGCATATTTTGCATAGTTCTAAAACTAGTGCATTATCATTGCTAACTATGAAGTTATTACTATGTTTTTCAACAGATAATCCCAGAGGATTGTGTGCCTCATTTGATGTATCAGAATGGTAGGCTTGATGTTTTGAATATACAACCAGGTCATCCTACGAATCTCAACTGTCCATACCGGATTTCTAAAAGAAGTGGAGACATGCAAATCAAAGAATGGAAAAAATGTATGGACAGTCGCAAGGAGCTTCTTGGAAGCAAAAGGAAGCGAGGCGCAAGAATTGGAGACAGGATGATCTCCATTCTCCATAATGGAGAGTCAGGGTCTATATTGATTTATGCTATTTTACCTTAAAGAGGGTATTTCGGTCCTACCTAATACTGATGATCATGTGCTAAGAACAATTAAGTAGGGTTGGTTCGATGACTGTGAGGATGATGATCGTATGACTTGTTATTAATAACGAGTAGAAGTTGTATGATGATGATTAGTAGGACTTGTTATTATATATGATGATGCATGATGCGTGCATGAAGAGTTATTATATATCAGCGGGTGAAATGAACATGGATTGGATTGAAATGAAGGCAACATGCATGTGGTGCGTGTCGAAAGTAGTACAATCCAAACTTGATCAAGTCCAGATTAGTATTACTTTCGACATGCACCACATGTTGCCTTCACTTCAATCTAAGTCATGTTTAGGCATAGCAGTACGTAGCGTTGGTAAACCAAGCACGGAGATATAAGAGAGGACATTTCTCTCTAATAGCTACCTAATAACAACCTAAATTAACCCCCCAAAACCCCCAACCCCCCCCCCCTTTAAAAAAAACAAAAACCTCAGCTCCTGCCAGGTGCTGACGCGTGGATGCCTATTGGTCCCGGTTGGTGGCACGAACCGGGACCAAAGGCCCTCCTGCCTGGGCT
>NC_057796.1:392170725-392189749 GCF_018294505.1 Triticum aestivum
GCTCCCCGCACCGGCCACGTGGACGGCCTTTAGTCCCGGTTCGTGTAAGAACCGGGACTAAAGGGCTAGGGCATTAGTAACGAACCTTTAGTCGCGGTTCCTGAAGCGAGACTAAAGGCCCTTATGAACCGGGGTAAAAGCCCCTTTTCCTACTAGTGAAGGGGGAGGCTTTAGTAACGACCCTTTAGTCCCGGTTCCAGAACCGGGACTAAAGGCCCTTATGAACCGGGACTAAAGGCTCTTTTTGTACTAGTGAGATGAACTAGGGTTTGCGATGAGATGGTGCTGGTGAAGATGTTGATGGAGATTGACCGCCTCCCGATGAGAGGATCATTGGTGATGACGATGGTGATGATTTCCCCCTCCCGGAGGGAAGTTTCCCGGCAGAACAGCTCTGCCAGAGCCCTATATTGGTTCCGCCAAGGTTCCGCCTCATGGCGGCGGAGTTTCATCCCATGAGCTTGCTTATTATTTTTCCTCAGACGAAAGACCTCATATAGCAGAAGATGGGCATCGGAGGGCCACCAGGGAGCGCACGAGGCAGGGGGCCGCGCCAAGGGGGGTAGGGCGTGCCCCCCACTCTCGTGTCCAGGGTGTGGCCCCCCTTTAGAACTTTCTTCGCTCAATTTTTTTATATATTCTGGAAATAACTTCCGTGAAGTTTCAGGACTTTTGGAGCTGTGCAAAATAGGTCTCTAATATTTGCTCCTTTTCCAGCACGGAATCCCAGCTGCCGGCATTCTCCCTCTTCATGTAAACCTTGTAAAATAAGAGAGAATAGGCATAAGTATTGTGACATAATGTGTAATAACAGCCCATAATGCACTAAATATCGATATAAAAGCATGATGCAAAATGGACGTATCAACTCCTCCAAGCTTAGACCTCGCTTGTCCTTCAGCGGAAACCGAAATCGAAAAATATGTCCACATGTTTGGAGATAGAGGTGTCGATAAAACAAAATACGGACATGAGGGCATCATGATCCTTCTTAGAGCAGCAATATATATATATATATATATATATATATATATATATATATATATATATATATATTGGCATATGATCTCTTATGCTAAAGTACCAATTCAATCACAATTTCAAGTATGAATCATAAAATTCATTGAGAACCAACAAACTCTAGTCTTAGTCACTAAGGCAATTGCAATTTATCATAACATAGGAAAGAGTCAATATAAGAGCTTTTCAGCAAGTCCACATACTCAACTATCATTTAGTCTTTCATAATTGCTAACACTCACACAATATTTATGGGTATGAAGTTTTAATCGGACACAGAGAAAGATATGGGCTTATAGTTTTGCCTCCCGACGTTTTACCTCAAGGGTAATGTCAACAATAATAGTTCATGAAAACTCACATCCAATTAGCTATATATATCTGGATCTTTCCAACACATTGTCCATGCCAAAGGATAAAATTTAAAAAGGAAAGGTGAATATCACCATGAATCTTTGCATGAAGTATAAGACAAGAATAAAAGATAGGCCCTTCGCAGAGGGAGGCAGAGGTTGTCATGCGCTTTTATGGTTGGATGCACGAAGTCTTCATGCAAAAGAACGTCACTTCATATTGCCACTTGTGATATGGACCTTTATTATGCAGTCCGTCGCTTTTATTTCTTCCATATCACAAGATCGTATAAAGCTTATTTTCTCCACACTAATAAGTCATGCATATTTAGAGAGAAATTTTTATTGCTTGCACCGATGACAACTTACTTGAAGGATCTTACTCAATCCATAGGTAGGTATGGTGGACTCTCATGGCAAAAACGGCTTTAGGGATATTTGGAAGCACAAGTAGTATCTCTACTTGGTGCAAAGAAATTGGCTTCCAAGAGAGGGAAAGGCAAGCTCAACATGTTGGATGATCCATGACAATATAATTTATCTCAGATGTAAGAAAACATAAGTCATTACGTTGCCTTCCTTGTCCAACGTCAACTCTTTAGCATGTCATACTTTAATGAGTGCTCACAATCATAAAAGATGTCCAAGATAGTATATTTATATGTGAACCTCTCTTTCTTTATTACTTCCTATTAATTCCAACGATGACCAAAACTATGTTTGTCAACTCTCAACAACTTTTACTCATCATACTCTTTATATGTGAGCTCATTACTCTCCATAAGATCCATATTATCTCTTTATTTCTTTTTATTTATTTTCTTTTATTTTATTCCCTCAAGATCATGGCAAAATAATCAAGCCCTTGACTCAACAGTAATCTTTATTATATATAGCTCACGGACTCAATTACATAAGAAGATCATAAAGCAAAACTCACAACTAGATCATACTAAAACTTTATTCTACTAGATCAAGATATTATCAAAAGGATCGAACTAAGAAAAACGGTAAAGATAAAAGTGATGGTGATACAATACCGGGGCACTCCCCCAAGCTTGGCAGTTGCCAAGGGGAGTGCCCGTACCCATGTGTTTATGTTTCCTTCCTCGGAGGTGGTGCTGAAGGAGTTGTTGATGATGTAGGCTTGTCGTCCATCCTCCAAGGCATAGGCTAACCATCACAGAAGGATGATCGAGTCTCCGGAATCCTCAAATCTGCAGCCAAACTCATCTTCTTGAATCTATATTCATACTCACAGTTTTGGTTTTGCAGGTCATAGATCTAGGCTTGGAGGCGCTTGATTTTCTCATGAAGCTTGAAGATGGCCTCCCCAATGTCCTTGGCGTCCAGCTTGTGGTTGTTGGTGAACTCCATGATCATTATGTGATTGGAGTCGAGTCCACGCTCCACCATCTCCTGACACTTGAAAACTTGTTGCTCCATCGCCTCGAGCCTTGTCTCCACGCTTCCAGTCCTCCTTGGTCCCTCCACATCACGGATGTGCAACAACCCCTCACGCATCTCAATGGTTTGAGGGTGTTGCAGCACCTTCGCGAGGTAGGGGTTGATGACCTTCTCGAAGAACTTGTCCTTGGGGGCACTTGAAGACGCCATGGCGATCTAGATCTGTCAGAAAAATAGCTCGAAATAAAGACAGGAGATATTTGCATGATACGGTGGTCAAAACCTTCGGGAGATTATATAATGAATTTTTACCGACCAAAAGAAGTATCGTGCAAGAAAACGGAGTCCGGAGAGCACACGAGGTACTAACGAGGCAGGGGGTGCGCCCAGGGGGTAGGGCGCGCCCTCCACCCTCGTGGAAGCCCCGTGTCCTTTCTAGTCTGCTTCTTATTTTCCTATTTTTTATATATTACAAAACGAAGAAATATTGCCATTAGAACTGTTTTGGAGTCGGTTTACTTACCTTACCACATACCTATTCCTTTTTGGAGTCTGAAACTTTCTGGAAAGCGTCCCTTATGTATTCCTCCGGGGTTACGATTTCAATAATATTAGTTACAACATTTATAAGATTACCTGAGATATAATGTTTCATTCTTTGGCCGTTCACCACCTTCGGATTTGTGCCTTCGAAGTTATTGATTTTTATGGCACCGGAATGATAAAACTCCTCGATGACGTAAGGACCTTCCCATTTATAGAGAAGTTTGCCTGCAAAAAATCTTAAACGAGAGTTGTATAAAAATATATAATCACCTACGTTAACTCATGCTTTTGTATCCTTTTATCATGCCATATTTTAACCTTTTCTTTAAACAGTTTGGCATTATCGTAGGCCTGGGTTCTCCATTCATCAAGTGAGCTAATGTCAAATAACCTCTTCTCACCGGCAAGTCTAAAATCATAATTGAGCTCTTTAATGGCCCAATATGCCTTATGTTCTAGTTCAAGAGGTAAGTGACAAGCTTTTCCATAAACCATTTTATACGGAGACATACCCATAGGATTTTTATATGCAGTTCTATAGGCCCATAATGCATCATCAAGTTTCTTTGACCAATTCTTTCTAGATCTATTAACAGTCTTTTGCAAAATTAATTTAAGCTCTCTATTACTCAATTCTACTTGACCACTAGATTAACATCATACTTAACAAGCATTTTATGAAAGGCACCATGAATTAAATGTGAACCACCATCAGTCATTAAATATCTAGGGACTCCAAACCTCGGGAAAATAACTTCTTTAAGCATCTTAATAGAGGTGTTATGATCAGCACTACTAGTTGGAATAGCTTCTTCCCACTTAGTAACGTAATCAACAGCAACTAAAATATGTGTATACCCATTAGAGGAAGGAAACGGTCCCATATAATCAAAGCCCCAAACATCAAATGGTTCAATAACAAGTGAATAATTCATAGACATTTCTTGACGTCTACTAACATTACCAATTCTTTGACATTCATCACCAGACTAGACAAACTTACGGGCATCCTTGAAGAGAGTAGGCCAATAAAAACCAGACTGCAATACCTTATGTGCAGTTCTATCTCCAGCATGGTGTCCTCCATAGGCTTCGGAGTGACACTTGCGTAGGATATGTTCCTGTTAATGCTCATGTACACAACGTCTAATAACACCATCTACTCCTTCTTTATAAAGATGTGGGTCATCCCAAAAGTAATGTCTTAAATCATAGAAGAACTTTTTCTTTTGCTGGTATGTGAAACTAGGTGGTATAAATTTAGCAACAATATAATTAGCATAATCAGCATACCATGGAGCAGTAGAGAAGCATTTATGACATTTAATTGTTCATCAGGAAAGCTATCATCAATAGGTAGTGGGTCATCAAGAACATTCTCTAACCTAGACAAGTTGTCTGCAACGGGGTTCTCAACTCCCTTTCTATCAATGATATGCAAATCAAATTCTTGTAGCAGGAGAACCAATCTAATAAGTCTAGGTTTAGCATCTTTCTTTTCCATAAGATATTTAATAGCAGCATGATCAGTGTGGATAGTTACTTTAGACTGAAGAATATAAGGTCTGAACTTATCATATGCAAATACAACTGCTAAAAATTCTTTTTCAGTAGTAGCATAATTTCTCTGGGCACTATCTAGAGTTTTACTAGCACATTGGATAACATTCAGCTTCTTATCAACTCTTTGTCCTAGAACACCACCTACAACATAATCGCTAGCATCACACATAATTTCAAAGGTTAAATTCCAATCAGGTGGATGAACGATAGGTGCACAAATCAAAGCTTTCTTAAGTATTTCAAATGCTTCTACACAATCATCATCAAAGGCAAAAGGAATATCTTTTTGTACAAGATTAGTCAGAGGCCGAGAAATTTTTGAGAAGTCCTGAATGAACCTCCTATAAAAACCAGCATGACCATGGAAACTTCTTATACCTTTGATGTCCTTGGGGCACGACATCTTTTCAATAGCATCAACTTTAGCTTTATCAACTTAAATACCTCTTTCAGAAATTTTATGCCGCAAGACAATGCCTTCATTAACCATAAAGTGGCATTTCTCGCAATTCAAGACAAGATTAGTTTCTTCACATCTGTGCAAAACTCGATCAAGGTTTCTCAAGAAATCATCAAAAGAGGATCCATAAATGGAGAAATCATCCAGGAAAACCTCGCAAATCTTTTCACAAAAGTCAGAGAATATAGCCATCATGCATCTTTGAAAGGTAGCAGGTGCATTACATAAACCAAAAGGCATACGTCTATAAGCAAAAGTACCGAAAGGGCAAGTAAACGTGGTCTATTCTTGATCCTCAACTGACACAGGTATTTCAGAGAAACCAGAGTAACCTTCTAGAAAGCAAAAATGTGTATGTTTGGATAATCTTTCTAGCATTTGATCAATAAAAGGCAAAGGGTAATGATCCTTTTTAGTATCTTTATTTAGTTTGCGGAAATCAATTACCATCCTATAGCCTGTAATAATTCTTTGCGGAATCAATTCATCTTTATCATTAGCAACAACAGTAATACCTCCCTTCTTAGGGACACAATGGACAGGACATACCCACTGACTATCAGCAACGGGACAAATTATACCTGCCTTAAGGAGCTTTAATATTTCTTTTCTTACCACTTCTTTCATCTTGGGATTTAGCCGTCGTTGGTGATCAATAACTGGTTTGGCGTCTTTCTCCAAATTTATTTTGTGTTGACATAGAGTGGGACTAATGCCCTTAAGATCATCAAGAGTATATCCAATAGCAGCACGATGCTTCTTTAGAGTTTTGAATAATTTCTCTTCCTCCGTCTCTGAAAGGTTAGCACTAATAATAACAGGATATATCTTCTTTTCATCAATACAAGCATATTTAAGATTATCAGGTAATGGTTTAAGCTCAAACACGAGATCACCCTTGGGTGGAGGAGGATCCCCTAGGATTTCAACAGGCAAGTTGTGTTTCAGAATAGGTCCCTGTTTAAAGAATACTTCATCTATTTCCCTTCTTTCATTCATGAACAGATCATTTTCATGGTCTAGCAAATATTGTTCTAAAGGATCAGTGGGAGGCACAACAATAGAAGCAAGACCAATTATTTCATCTTTACAAGGAAATTCTTCATCACGGGGTTGTCTACGAAATTTAGCAAAATTAAACTCATGAGACATATCCCCTAAACCAATGGAAACAATATCCTTATTGTAGTCTATCTTAGCACTAACAGTATTCAAGAAGGGTCTACCAAATATAATGGGACAAAAGCTATCTTGTGGGGAACTAAGAACAAGAAAATCAGCAGGATACTTAACCTTCCCACACAATACTTCAACATCTCTAACAACCCAATTGGTGAAATAGTATCTCTATTGGCCAGCTTAATGGTAACATCGATATCTTCTATCTCAGCAGGTGCAATATCATGCATAATTTCTTTGTATAAGGAATGGGGTATTGCACTTGCACTAGCACCCATATCACATAAGCCATGATAGCAATGATCTCCTATTTTAACAGAAATAACAGGCATGCCTACAATAGGTCTATGTTTATTTTTAGTATCAGGTCTAGCAATTCTAGCAGTCTCATCACAGAAGTAAATAACATGCCCATCACTATTATCAGCCAAAAGATCTTTAACCATGGCAATATTAGGTTCAACTTTAATTTGTTCAGAGGGTTTGGGTGTCTTAATATTACTTTTGTTTACTACAGTTGAAGCTTTAGCATGATCCTTTATTCTAACAGGGAAAGGTGGTTTCTCAACATAAGCAGTAGGAACAACAGGATCATTATAAGTGATAGTCTTTTCTTCAACTTTAACAGGTGCAACTACTTTTACTTCAATTGGAGGATTATATTAAACCACTTCTCCTTAGGGAGATCAACATGAGTAGCAAATGATTCACAGAAAGAAGCTACTATCTTAGGGTCAAGTCCATGTTTAGTGCTAAATTCACAGAAAGCATCGGTATCCATGAAAGATTTAACACAATCAAACTTAGGTGTAATACCTGACTCCTTACCTTTGTCGAGATTCCAATCTTCGGAGTTGTGTTTAATTATTTCCAATAAATCCCATTTGAATTCAATAGTCTTCATCATAAAAGATCCAGTACAAGAAGTATCGAGCATGGAGCGATTACTGAGAGAAAGCCGAGCATAAAATTTTTGAATAATCATTTCTCTTAAGAGCTCATGATTGGGGCATGCATATAACATTGACTTAAGACTCCCCCAAGCTTGAGCGATGCTTTCTCCTTCGCGAGGCCAAAAATTATATATATAATTACGATCACGATGAACAAGATGCATAGGATAAAACTTCTGGTGAAATTCCAATTTCAATCGCTGGTAGTTCCATGAACCAAAATCATCACATAGCCTCAACCATGTCAATGCATGTCCCTTCAAAGATAAAGGGAAGACCTTCTTATTGATAACATCCTCGGGCATACCTGCAAACTTGAATAATCCACAAACTTCATCCACATAGATTAGGTGCAAATCGGGATGTAAGGTTCCATCTCCTGCAAAAGGATTAGCTATCAGTTTCTCTATCATACCCGAAGGAATTTCAAAGTAAACATTTTCAGTAGGTTCAGTAGGTTGAGGGGTAACTAATTGTGGTTCCGGACGAGGTGAAGATACCCCGAACAAACCACTCAAAGGATTATGTTCCATAGTAACAAGTGACAGTAAATTTCACCACACTATATAAATTTTTCCTTAGCAAATTCCACCTACCAAAGGCGCTTCACTCCCCGACAATGGCGCCAGAAAAGAGTCTTGATGACCCACAAGTATAGGGATCTATCATAGTCCTTTTGATAAGTAAGAGTGTCGAACCCAACGAGGAGCAGAAGGAAATGATAAGCGGTTTTCAGCAAGGTATTCTCTGCAAGCACTGAAATTATCTGTAACAGATAGTTTTGTGATAAGATAATTTGTAATGAATAGCAAGTAATAAAAGAAAATAAGGTGCAGCAAGATGGCCCAATCCTTTTTGTAGCAAAGGACAAGCCTGGACAAACTCTTATATGAAGGAAAGCGCTCCCGAGGACACATGGGAATTATCGTCAAGCTAGTTTTCATCACGATCACATGATTCGCGTTCGGTACTTTGATAATTTGATATGTGGGTGGACCCGTGCTTGTGTACTGTCCTTACTTGGACAAGCATCCCATTTATGATTAACCCCTATTGCAAGCATCCGCAACTACAACAAAAGTATTAAGGTAAACCTAACCATAGCATGAAACATATGGATCCAAATCAGCCCCTTACGAAGCAACGCATAAACTAGGGTTTAAGCTTCTGTCACTCTAGCAACCCATCATCTACTTATTACTTCCCAATGCCTCCCTCTAGGCCCAAACAATGGTGGAGTGTCATGTAGTCGACGTTCACATGACACCACTAGAGGGACGACAACATACATCTCATCAAAATATCGAACGAATACCAAATTCACATGACTACTAATAGAAAGACTTCTCCCATGTCCTCAGGAACAAACGTAACTACTCACAAAGCATATTCATGTTCATAATCAGAGGGGCATTAATATGCATAATGGATCTGAACATATAATCTTCCACCAAGTAAACCAACTAGCATCAACTACAAGGAGTAATCAACACTACTAGCAACCCACAGGTAGCAATCTGAGGTTTGGATACAAAGATTGGATACAAGATATGAACTAGGGTTTGAGATGAGATAGTGGTGGTGAAGATTTTGATGGAGATTGACCCCCTCCTGATGAGAGGATCATTGGTGATGACGATGGTGTTGATTTCCCCCTCCCTAAGGGAAGTTTCCCCAGCAGAACAGCTCCGCCGGAGACCTAGATTGCTTCCGCCAAGGTTCCGCCTCGTGGCGGCGGAGTTTCGTCCCGTGAACTTGCTTATTATTTTTCCTCGGACGAAAGACCTCATATAGCACAAGATGGGAATCGGAGGGCCACCAGGGAGCCCACGAGGCAGGGGGCGCGCCAAGGGGGGTAGGGCGCGCCCCCACCCTCGTGGCCAGGGTGTGGCCCCCCTCTGGAACTTTCTTCGCTCAATATTTTTTATATATTCTGGAAATAACTTCCGTGAAGTTTCAGGACTTTTGGAGCTGTGCAGAATAGGTCTCTAATGTTTACTCCTTTCCAGCCCAGAATCCCAGCTGCCAGCGTTCTCCCTCTTCATGTAAACCTTGTAAAATAAGAGAGAATAGGCATAAGTATTGTGACATAATGTGTAATAACAGCCCATAATGCAATAAATATCGATATAAAAGCATGATGCAAAATGGACGTATAACTGTGCTGCCGCGGAGGCCTTACCACCCCCTACTATTCCCACTGCTGGCCAAGCCCTGCGGCGACGGCAGCCTCACACCACAGCCGAAGCAGTGAACCCTCGTACTCCTCTACACGCGGGCTTCCACTGTCGCGTCTTCCCCGGCTCCGCGTCGTCCCCTTCCTAGGCCTCGCAGTCGTCCACCGCCCTGGTGCTCTTGGCGCGGCGTGGTCAACGTGGTCAAGGAATGGCTTCCATCAGACGTGGACTGTACGTGGAGTGGTTGACAGCTGGGTCCACGGCCGGAGCAAGGAAGTGCCTCCTTATTATGCGCAAAATAATTATTCCTCCACCTGACAGCAGGGACCCACCGGACGGGCAACTGTATTTCACGAAAAAAACATTTCCCCCTGACAGTTGGGACCTACCAGCTACATCTTCGCACGCAAGGAAGTGCGCCCGGGCAAAAAAAATGATTCGCCCCCTGACTGCTGGGACCCACCAGCTACACCTTCGCACGCAAGGAAGTTCCTGACAGTCCGGACCCACCCGGTCAAAGCATACGTAGCGTTGTCATTCTGGTCGCGAACGTGTACGTACTTACTGGTCAATGTAGAGGCACACACGTGTCGTAGTAGAGGCGCGCACGTAGCATGTACACGTACGTACAGCGGCCAGTGTACAAGAAAGAAAATAAGGCCACATACGTACATACGGGCAGGGTCTCGAACGCCTACTCGCGCATACGTACGGCCAGGGCTCATGTATATGGCTGGGTCGGAACGGAGAAACTGCTTCGTTGTCATGTTCACGGGGAGCCAACCGGCTGGGTTGGAACGGAATGCATCGTCGTGTTCATCGGGAGGGCTTGGACGGAACAACAGATGGCAATGAGGCCTGGCGTACCGCAGAACAGGGGAAACGGCCTTGTGTTCGACTGGCCACGGTCGAAATGGGATCCTGTTCATCGGGAGGGGTCTGGCGTACCGCAAAATAGAGGAAACGGACCTCCTACGGTCGAAACAGGGGTCCTGTTGATCGGGAGGGGTGTGGCATACCGCAAAACGGAGGAAACGGACTTGTGTTGGAGCGCTACAGTCGAAATGAGGGTCCTGTTCATCGGGAGGGGTGTGGCGTAGCACAAAACGGGACTCCACGGGATACTGTTCATCTCCACCGTCCACTCCCTCCATCCTCCACGGGCTACTGTTCATCCACCATCGACCTCCTCCAGCCTCCACCTGCGACTGTTCATCCACGAGCTCCTGTTCATCCAGGCTCCACCGCGTGCTACTGCACCGGCTACTGTTCAACCATCTCTCTCCACGGGGTCCTGTTCAACCACCCCTCCACGGGCTACTGTTCATCCAGCCCTCTACCATCTACTATTCATCTAGCCCTCCAACGGGTGGTCCTATTCATCCTGCCCTCCACGGGGTCCTGTTCATCCAGCCCCAACCGGCTCGATCGATCGGGGTCCTGTTCATCCAGAGGCAATACCGCGGGGTCCTGTTCATCCACCTCCACCGGGAACTATTCATCCAAACCCCCCAGCAACGCTCACTATTCATCCAGAGGCAGCATTTATCGGCTTCAGTTAGCAGAAGTAGCAAAGGAATCGCTCGATTGGGTTCAGTTAACAGCCATCGATCGATCGCTCCGGTTCAGTAACACATAGCCTACAGTGCAATCGCTCGGGTTTAGTTAGAGCCCAACGCCTCGCACCCACGCGAGTGCGTGTACGAGAGAAACGCGCATCACTCGGCCCCGACCACCACCGTAACCGGGAACACCCCGATATTTTCCTCGCCCTCGCTTGTACCACGGTTTTTTCCGTCATGGACGGCCCAAAGAATGTCATGCAGCTGCGTCTCCGGCCCGCCTAGGACGAAAAGCCCATTTTCTGTCATGATTTCTTGTCATAGAAGTAGGACCCCACCACAGCTATGATGATACCGTGTTTTGTCACAATTTGTCATAGAAGTGTCATAAGTATGATAGAAAAAAAATCATTCAGCCCAAAATGTCACGGATGTGTCTTTTTTTGTAGTGTCAGGAGCGCATCTGGCCTTCGCGTGTCGGGCCCTGCGAAGGTCCACCTCACAGCTACGTTCGCATGCCGTTCGGCCTGCCGAGCGTGGCCGCTGCCTTCCAGCGCAATCCACGGAGTGTCATGGCGGGTCATGAGGGCAGGCACCACATAGTCCTGGCGGAGATGGAGCCGGTCCTCAAGGAACCGCCGGGACCCCCAGAGCCTCCCGAGGCTCAAGGCCCCGGTGGCTCGTGAGGGGCAACCCCTTCGCCGCGTACCTTCAGCTACCTCAACACCCCTTCATCAACGGAACCAGGTGACATTTTCCAAGTTCATTTAGCTCGGAGCACCGAGGGGACTGCATTATTCCCAGGCCGCATGGGTCCGTCCCTGTGGCATGTATCTTTCCTTGTTTATCTTTAGCTTACCTTGCTGGGGGCGCCCCTCGTGCTGCATCATCCCCAAGCCGCTCGGGCCGGACCCAGTGGCGCGTATCGTTATGCATTTACCTGACCTAGGTTGCCTTTCATGCTTAATCTATCTATGACTATCACCTGCTTGATTGTCGCCCATTGGGGGAGCCGCGCGCCGGTCATCTTTCTTCACCTTCGCGGGAGAGGATTAGGCACGGCGTCTGTGCTTGGGCCCGTCCCTGCAGCGTCGATAAATCCAACGGCCAAGCTCTGTCTGGCGGGCTGGCCCTGTTCACGTCACCTCCTGGGGCCGTTGGTGCCTGGCCTTCTCACGCGCTAACCTCACGAGATTCGTTCGGCGCAAGTTGTCTAACCACCTCGCAGGACCAAGACAGCAAACAAGAACCAAGACCAGGCGTAACACGCCTTGAGGTAGGGCCTCGTGAGTCCCGCGCTGGCTCACGATTGTCCAGACACACCTCGGCTAGACCTGCCATGCAAGCCACATGTCAGGGCGGGGCTGTACATGCCCCGGGGGCTCCCCGCAGTAGGGAGTCCCCTCTCACGCACCAGAGGCGAACCAGCAATCACCACGGCGGCTTGGGCCCTTCCTCACGCGAACTTGCAAAGCCTCCCGAGGACAACAACGGGCGGTACCGTGGACTCTCCCTCTTCTCTTGTGCGATTCACTTGCGCGTTAAAGGGGGGCTCCTGAGCATCGCGTCTCAGGAGCTCTTACTGGCTCTCCAGCCCTCACCCCTGGCCTTGAGCACGGCATCGCGACCTGGCATACCAGCGGCGGCTAAGCTCGCTCGAGGGCCGGGACCTGAGGTCAAAGAGCACTCAGGAGAACACATAGAAGAGAGGGGAGAGGCTCGCACGGGCCTGACCAAGATACACTACAGTGGCCGACGCACGAGTCCGGCACGACTCGAGGAGCCGACTCCGGACAGCCAAGATAAGTTCTTGCTCTGGATCCACCATTCGCTACGGCACGAGACCCTAGCTCACTCCCTTTTGATCCCCTGCTGCGGCAACGTTTTCTTCCTTTCCCATCCTAAGACAGCTGCTTGCGCGCTAAAGGGGACCTCTTGAACATCGCGGCTCAGGAGCTCTTACTGGACCTCGGGCCGCTCACCTCCTGGCCTTGACCACGGCACGCGACCTGGCATACCAGCGACGGCTGCAGCCGCCTGGGGACCGGGACCTGTCAGCGTAGAGCACCAAGCTGCCGTGGGATTGGAAAGGGGACGCCGAGCCTCGGCAGGATATGCGCACACAAATCTTCATAATAAGGGATATATTGACAAAAGGCATTACAGACACTTTACACGCCCCGCCGGGGTTCATTTCTTGATTCCTCGGAGGGGACAAAAGGGAAGGACTTCCTAGGAGTTCTACCTACGTGCACCAGATGTCGCCGACGCCATCATCAATAGTGGGCCACGTGATGCTGGCGCCAACCCCATCCAGATCAGCGACGACGGCGGGTGGACGCCGTGGCCTTGCTCCAGGCTCGGCGAGAACTTGGGGGCACGTAGTTGTTGTCGCTCATCTCCGGAGTCTCATAAAGCTCGGGAGAGTCGCTGGACCACCAGGAGTCACCGCTGTCGCTGGAGGAGCCGCAGGCGAGGCCTGCGGTGGGCCCAGCGCGTGCTGCAGCGTCGTCCTAGCGACCTCCATCAGGACAACACTCTAGGCGGCGGCCTTCCTCATCGAAGACCTTGAAGAACAACACGGAGGCGCCGTCGTACTCGAAGTGGATTGCGAGGGCGCCCTCCACGCGGGAGAATCGAGCAATCTTGCCCCAGCCTCAGGTCATGAAGATCTTCCCGGAGGCAACGGCTCCAATATCCGCTCCAGTCGCAGTCGGCATGTTGCAGCCAAAGCTCGCGAAGGCCCCTCGGCGGCATCTTGCCAGCGAAGAAGTGCGGGAGGCGACTCCAGGTGCTCGGGGGCATCGCCGCCCATATCACGAACTCGCGCGAGGTGTCCGTTGTGTGGACCCCTGTGGTGACGGCGTGCGCCTCCGCGGCGTGGTGGCCAGGACCCTGGCGCGGCCGGCGACACACATCGCTCCTCCCTCCGGAACCATCGGCGCAAGTATACAAGGGTAGCAGGGACCCAGGCGGCGGCCTTTCATACCAAGGTCGCGACACCACTGGCCTCACTACCATCTCGCGGCGATGGGACCTCCTCTTCTTCGACGGGAGCAGCTCGGGCTCAGTGAGGGGAGCCTTTCCCTTCTCTGCGGCCGAGAACCTCCGGATTGGCGCCATGTCTGCACAAGGAAGGGGTAGAGCTAGGAAGGAGAAGAAGCAGGAGAGGCAAAGAAGAGATGGGCGATGGGGGCTGCGCCCCCTCCCATTTATACCAGGAGAAGGCCAGCCAGCACCCCCCACGACCACAGGTAATGATGGTTTTCCTTGCATGTCGTAGGGACTTGTCAAGTCGGGCAGTTGCCGAGGCAGCGTGGGGAAGCGGAGATGCCCATGTCCAATCAACCACCACGCGTCAACCAAGGCCACAGGCTATTGGGGCCCGCGACACTTCGCCCTTGACCCCTGGCTTTGCCTCGAAGCCAAGCCCGAGCACGCCTTGGGCCCGGGGGCTACTGTCGGTGTTCTGGGAAAGGGGGTCCCCAGACTTGCCTTCCTGCAGCCCACGGCGTGGCTCTGCGAGCGGGCCCGTACGACCCATCTTCACTAGCAAAGACTCAAGACCCTCGTGAGGAGCCAAGCCTCGCGGGGCGGGCGACACAAGACCTCCTCAGGAGCGGCCTCACCAGGCTGGCTCACGAGGGGCGGAGATTTCAAGGCCAGGCAAACCTCATGATGTTCTAGTGACGTGAGCCATGACGACCAAGGCCAGGCGAGCGCCAGGCGGGCACCAGCGCACACAGTGTCCTTGTTTCCTGTTCGGTGCTAAGGAAGCAGGCGCAGGCGCGGAGTACCGAGGCATCAAGCAAAGGTTTCCATATTATTGCAACAAGACCAAGACCAGAAGGACGGCAAGACGGGGGTCATTGTGGAGCCCAAGACGGCGTCACCACCAGAGCCTTTGGCAGGCGAAGACTGCTTTTGTCAAGATAGCTTGTACTAGCTGTCGCCCTTCAAATTGGCCGTTTTGGGATCCCTTCCCGCTCAATACTTGGGAAGAGGACCAAGGCCACTATAAAGAGGACTAGCCACCACCATAGCGGGGGGTGACCTCATCTTAGACAAGAACTAGTTCATCCCCACAATCACATCCACCAAGCCCAAGAACACCTCTCCTCAGGAGGTTGTTCTTCCCCCTGTACTGTTCATCATTAGCCCGAGAGGCAATCCACCACCACCACACTGGAGTAGGGTATTACACCACAACGGTGGCCCGAACCAGTATAAATCTTGTGTACTTTGTGTTGCGAGTTCGTCGAGTTAGTTCGTAAGATCTTAGCTGAGTTAGGACGTGGATCGGTAGGGGGGAGATCTTCGCGCACACCCCAGTGTTCGAACCTTGAGGGTTTTGCTGGAACCCGTGATCCGACATCTACTGATAGTATGGCAACTCTCAGTTAACCTGATCCAGATCTTCCTTATGTGTGTTGCAGGGAAACAATGGGAGCACTGAGGTTTACCATCTAGCTTTGTTGAAGCAGGGTCCTTTGGCTAATAGCACATTATTGTGCAGTTGCATGAATCATTCTAATATTTAGGTTTCTTACAATTTGGTCTTGCACATGTAGGTCCTGTTGTTAGAGGCTTAGACCCACTGTTCGACCCATTTTGCATATGGGGAAATGAGATGTCCATGAATATCAGTCAAGTCAAGAAACTCAGAAAGATTGTAAGGATGAAGAAACGTGCGACGAATAATAGCAAGATCTTTGTTTGCACAATGAAGAAGACATCAATCAACTATAGGATGGTACTAACTCTTTTACCTTGTTTTTACCCCTTGTGCCATTTCAAAATTTATAACAGCGATTTATGCATAGCTTTGTTTTCAGTACTTTTCAAAGCAGTTCACCGATGATTACCTCTCCAACCACCTGCATGGTCAAGAGGCAAGGAGGGTATTCATTCAACACCCCACGGTACAATATTGAAGTCTTGCTAAAGAGGATGATGGTTGGGCGGGCAATTATCCATTGCCACTGGCCTAAAGTTGCAAGGACATTCAACGTCACTAAAGGCTCAATATTAGCCTTCCGCTTCTGCAGTTTCCCAGATGAGATTCATCTGTCTACTTACCGTGTATGATGCTACTTTCCAAAGGTTTTTGATACTACATGTGAAACTTGGTGCTATTGTGTAATGGCGTAATTGAGTGCCGAAGCTATCTGATGTAATTCGATTATGAAATCCTGGTTGTTGTTATACGGATATGAAATATCTGGTGTGTTTTATAAGAAATATTAATTTGATTAGTACATGGATTATCAATAATAGGCTAATTACCCTGCTTATTGGGGTTTTCTATTGCAGACGGTTACTCAGACAGCACCATGGGCGACGAACTCAAACAACCCGCAAGGTTTCTAGAAAGTAGGCGTGTTCGATCAGCTAACAATCACACACGGGTTCCGGCAGGGAACTGTTTGCGTTAGGCCACCTTCCACAAACGTTTCCACGCAAAGAACTGTGTGTGATATACATACCTACAGAAATGTTTTTCTAGGATTCACTGATACGTCTCCAACGTATCTATAATTTATGAAGTATTCATGCTATTATATTATCTGTTTTGGATGTTTATGGGCTTTACTAAACACTTTTATATTATTTTTGGGACTAATCTATTAACCCGAGGCCCAGCCCAAATTGCTGTTTTCTTGCCAATTTCAGTGTTTCGAAGAAAAGGAATATCAAACGGAGTCCAAACGGAATGAAACCTTCGGGAGAGTTAATTTTTGGAACAGAAGCAATCCCGGAGACTTGGAGTAGACGTCAGGGAAGCTTCGAGGAAGCCACGAGGCAGGGAGACGTGCCCTACCCCCCTGGGCGCGCCCCCACCCTCGTGGTCCCCTCGTGGCTCCCCTGACCGACTTCTTTCACCTATATATGTCCATATACCCTAAAAACATCGGGGAACACAATAGATCAGGAGTTCCGCCGCCAGAAGCCTAGGTAGCCACCGAAAACCAATCTAGACCCGTTCTGGCACCCTGCCGAAGGGGGGAACCCCTCTCCGGTGGCCATCTTCATCATCCCGGCGCACTCCATGATGAGGAGGGAGTAGTTCACCCTTGGGGCTGAGGGTATGTACCAGTAGCTATGTGTTTGATCTCTCTCTCTCTCGTGTTCTTGAGTCGGCACGATCTTGATGTATCGCGAGCTTTGCTATTATTTTTGGATCTTATGTTGTTTCTCCCCCTCTACTCTCTTGTGATGAATTGAGTTTTACCTTTGAACTTATCTTATCGAATTGATTCTTTAAGGATTTGATAACCCTTGATGCATGTCTTGCATGTGCTTATCTGTGGTGACAATGGGATATCACGTGATCCACTTGATGTATGTTTTGGTGATCAACTTGTGAGTTCCGTGACCTCGTGAACTTATGCATAGGGGTTGGCACACGTTTTCGTCTTGACTCTCCGGTAGAAACTTTGGGGCACTCTTTGAAGTTCTTTGTGTTGGTTGAATAGATGAATATGAGATTGTGTGATGCATATCGTATAATCATGCCCACGGATACTTGAGGTGACATTGGAGTATCTAGGTGACATTAGGGTTTTGGTTTATTTGTGTCTTAAGGTGTTATTCTAGTACGAGCTCTAGGATAGATTGAACGGAAAGAATAGCTTCATGTTATTTTACTACGGACTCTTGAATAGATCGACCAGAAAGGATAACTTTGAGGTGGTTTCGTACCCTACCATAATCTCTTCGTTTGTTCCCCGCTATTAGTGACTTTGGAGTGACTCTTTGTTGCATGTTGAGGGATAGTTATATGATCCAATTATGTTATTATTGTTGAGAGAACTTGCACTAGTGAAAGTATGAACCCTGGGCCTTGTTTCCTAGCATTGCAATAACGTTTATGCTCACTTTTACCACTTGCTACCTTGCTGTTTTTATATTTTCAGATTACAAAAACCTATATCTATCATCCATATTGCACTTGTATCACCATCTCTTTACCGAACTAGTGCACCTATACAATTTACCATTGTATTGGGTGTGTTGGGACATAAGAGACTCTTTGTTATTTGGTTGCAGGGTTGCTTGAGAGAGACCATCTTCATCCTACGCCTCCCACGGATTGATAAACCTTAGGTCATCCACTTGAGGGAAATTTGCTACTGTCCTACAAACCTCTGCCCTTGGAGGCCCAACAACGTCTAGAACAAGAAGGTTGTGTAGTAGACATCATTCACCGTGTAGGATGCATACCAACATAAATGATTGGGTTTCGATGCCTCTCCCGATCGCACACGAGCTCATTTGGTGTCCCAGGAGGGCCTATCCCCGACGGTTTCTAGGTCGTGTGGGAAGGACACTGATACGTCTCCAGCGTATCTATAATTTTTTATTGTTTCATGACAATATTATAGCACTTTCACATACTTTTGGCAACTTTTTATATGATTTATTGGACTAACCTATTGATCCAGTGCCCAGTGCCAGTTCCTCTTTTTTGCATGTTTTTTTCTATCGCAGAAATCCATATGAAACAAAGTCCAAACGCGATAAAAATTTACGGAGAATTATTTTGGAATATATGTGATTTTTGGGAGTTGGAATCACCGCATACGGAGTCTCGTGGTGGGCACAACCCACCAGGATCCGACCCTTGAGGCAGGCGCATGGTGGTGGGTTGTGCCAACCTCACACGTCGGTTGGAGCTCTACTTCAGGCGCAAGGAAACTTATATCCAAATGTAAATCGTGTTAACATCTCAGCGCAATCAGAGTTATGGATCTCCCGGAATATAAGAAACGGTTTTTGGCCAGATCTGGAGAACGCGAAACAG
>NC_057796.1:392490084-392649553 GCF_018294505.1 Triticum aestivum
AACGAGACCAAGACCAGCAGAATGGCAAGACGGAGGTCACCATGGAGCCCAAGGCGGTGTCACCACCACAGCCTTTGGCAGGCGAAGACTGCTTTTGTCAGGATAACTTGTACTAGCTGTCCCCTTTCAAATTGGTCGTTGTTGTTCCCTTCCCGCTCAATATTTGGGGAGAGGACCAAGGCCTCTATAAATAGGATTAGCCACCACAGTAAGAACCAGTGGAGATGGGGGCGAACAAACAGTGTCTCAGCCATCTCATCTTGGACTAGATCCAACCCATCCGCGCACCCACCAAGCACAAGAACACCTCGCCTCAGGAGGCTGTTCTTCCCCTTGTACTATTCATCATTAGCCCAAGAGGCAATCCACCACACCACACTGGAGTAGGGTATTACACCACAACGGTGGCCTGAACCAGTATAAATCTTGTGTCCCTTGTGTTGCGAGTTCTTCGAGCTTGCCTTTGAGATCGTGGCGAGGTTGAGGGCGTGAGTAGGTAGGGGGAAATCTTCGTGTGCACCCCAGTGTTCGAACCTTGAGGGTTTTGCCGGAACCCGAGATCCGACAACACCCAACCCCCATCCTCCTTTTCCTTCCACATCCCACATGTCCCGACCGCCGGCGCGACACCTTCCACCCAAATCACCGACCCCTCCCCCAAATAAGCGCCGCCCTAAGCCATGGTGCGCGTAGTATAGCCAGGATCCCAAGGACCATTTGGCAGCGGAGAAGCAAATCGCGGCCACACGCGCGGATGAGGTCGCGATGGCTGCCATTCGTGTTGACCCCCAGATCTTGGAGGAGCACCTCACCGTCGAGGCCATCGTCGACGCCTCGTGCGCCGACGACGCGACACGGTTGGCTGTTTGGTTCAATTCTGCAATGCGATGTTCAATTGTTGTGGGTGCATTCTTTTATTGTATACCATGTGAGAAATAAATCTAATTTGGATGTACTAAATACACGAGAAACAAATACAATTGCTATATTTCCATGTTGTAAAGCATGCTTGGTTTGGTTAACTATCTGATCTTCTATTAGGAGTATGTTATATTGTGCAATGCGGTGCTTCGTTAATGTTTGCTTCATTTGTTGTGGTGATTAGCTAATTTCTTGGGTCAATTCTACACTGCGATGTCCAATTGTCGTGGTTAGAATTTTGTATTGTTGTGCATGTGAGGAATAAATCGAATTTGGCTGCACTTAATACATGAGAAACATATACAAGTGCTATATTTCCTAGTTCTTAATCATGCTTGGTTTGGATAAATGGGTTTTCCATGTGGCTTGAATTAATCTGATGAATCTGCAATGTGCTTATTTTTCATCAACATATTTTACTGATAGCATGCGAACTCTTACTTAACCTGATGACTAACTACCTTATATGTGTTGCAGGGAAACAATGGGAAGCACTGAGGTTTACAATCGAGGTTAGCACGTGCATGGTCCGTTGTCCAATAGCACATTATTGGGAAATTGCAGGAACCATTCCAATATTTAGGTTTTTAACAATTTGCTCTTGCACATGTAGGTCCTCCTATCAGAGGTTTTGACCCACTGTTCGACCCTTTCTGCATATGGGGAAATGAGTTGTCCATGAATGTCAGTCAAGTCAAGAAACTCAGAAAGATTCTTAGGATAAAGAAATTAGCGACAAAAAACAACAAGATCTTTATCTGCACAATGAAGAAGACATCAGTTCACTACAGGATGGTACTAACTATTATACCTTGCCTTTTTATTCCTTTGCCCCATTTCCTATATAGAGAAGATATTTATGCACATCCTTGTTTTTAGGCCTTTCCAAGGCAGTTCATTGATGATTATCTCTCAAACCACACATGTATGGTCAGGAGGCGAGGAAGGTATTCATACAACACCCATGGTTTAATATTGAAGTGTTCCTGAAGAGGACGAAGGATGGACGGTTAATCATCCACAGGCACTGGCCTAAAGTTACAAAGACCTTCAACATCAATGAAGGCTCAATATTCGCCTTCTGCCTCAGTAGTTTTCCAGATGAGATACATCTGTCTATGTACCGTCTATGATGCTAATTTCGAAAGGTTATAGATGTTGCATGTGAAAATTGGTCCTGGTGTAGTTGTGTAATGGTGTAGCTGAGTGCTGAAGCTATATGATGTTGTACTCTGATTGTCACGACCCGATTTTTGGGATACAAGTTCCCAGAAAAACGGCCTGTGTGCTCACCAGCCCCAGGATTACTGTTAGCTGATGAGGTACCAACTTGATACAAGGATTCCAAGCAAGGAACAAAAATATGTAGTACAAGACCATCTAGGCCTGGGAGTACAACACTTGATTTCTAATGGTTGAGGGCGGAAGCGATTGAAAACATCTGCGTCTATGGGACTCCATTTCCCACAAGAACAGCTGACCAGGATAACTCCTATCTTCGCGAGGCTGCACACGTCAACACGTAGGCTCCGAGGGTGTCACCGCGATGCATACCTCCATGCAAGGCAATCTGGCCAAGACAATAGCCAGGGACAAGCCAGTGAGTACGTTTGAATGTACTCGCAAACATTAAGAACACGGGTATAATATATCCAACATACTCCAGATTTAATAGTCGACCATACATCCGTCACGAAAATATACGAGAAGCCATGATGCACGCATATGGATAAAAATATACCAAAATAAAATACTGGGTGCCAAACAAGTGTCTGAATGACTCCTCGAGCGAAAAATGCAGAAATAAGAATACTGGTGCCAAACGAGTGTCTGAATGACTCCTCGAGCGGAAAATGCAGAATTGATAATGCCGCAGTCGGGCGTCGGGGCGACACCACATAAAGGGCTTATAAAAGATAAATGAACAACAAGCATGCCGCAGTCGGGCGTCTGAGCGACACCACAGAAAGGGCTTATACGAGAATAATCACAGTGAATATCCAGGAGGTAGAACCATCCTAGGGATACTCAATAAAAATGCAAGATATAAATGGTTAGTCCAAAACAATAAAGATCACAATACATATGTGCCATAATCATAAACAATATTTAGTACAGTCGTTTCTCCCTCCGAAAACCGATGATTTACTCAAGCCGTATCTCCATCCGAATACCGTTACAAAGATTTAACTCAGACTGTGGTCCTACTCAAGAACATGACTATCCAACAGGATGCATCCTCTGCAGAGGGAGTACCATTTTCCACGAGTAACGGGATTACTCAGTCCCTCGGGACTAATTCTGTCTACGGTCTTTTGATTGAAAACACGCCTGACCTGCACACACCAGCTTAACTCACCAGTGTCTGGAATCACCCACGACACCTACCAAGCAAAACTCTAAGTGGGGAGGCTACAACCTCGACGTAGCATGGGATCACAAAATTTATACCGCGCGCAAACTGGGGAAGCTATCCCCTTCGGCTACAATCGAAAACACCCATGCCCCCGGACCGAATGACAGGCTTTAATCCGTGGCCACGGGACCTTCATCACGGCCTCTCTGTACGGTGTGTGCTTTGGAAAGGGGTTGACAACCTACTGAACCATACCCTGTCCCCTGCAGGGACAAGTGGTGGTACCGACAAAAGGAAGCTACTGAACAAGACTCGGTCTACAACCGACTCAGGTGATCCAAGTATCCACCAACAATATTACCACTAGTGAAATAAATCACCACTCCTCGAGCCTCACCATGCTATGCTGGGCATACTCGTCACAACGAGGGATTAGGGACAAGCTCGTGTCTACCCAAGACCACGACTTTCCCGCTTCCTACCGGTGTGCAAGAGAAGCTCACGAGGGCGATCCAAATCCTCAGGGTATCCATTGCTGGCCACAAACAACTCCAAAGTGCACTCATGCACGAGACTACATCGATACATAAACTGTCACTTATACTCCAAGACAAAAGGTGCTGTGATCGTATCCAAACACCACAGCAAATATTATGCCAGAGTTCAGAAATGCTTGCCTTCAAGAGTATGCAAAGGATGCACTTATTGGAAGCTTTCCTCTTCCTCCAAAAATCCTATTTTTGCAAAATACACAAATACAAATATTTCAAACACAGTACCAAAACCTGTCTCAAATATTTTTGAAATAAATCTTAAAATAAACTAGATGAAATTTGAGAGAGGCAGGAAAAAGAATCAACTCATTTGGAGTTTTATTTTAAAAGTTATAGCCAGTCAAAGTTTGGTCAAATCTGTTTTTAAATAAAACCAGAAAAAGGAAAACGCTTCGAGGGAAATACGCTTACGCAGCAGGGAAATCACATTCGGGGTTTTGCGCCTCCACTTAAACAGAGAGGGGGCACTGTGCGGGTCACTGACAGTGGGTCCAGAGGGCCCGCTGGTCAGGTTTGACCGTTCCTTCCCTCCTTCTCTTCTCTTCTTCCCGACGGGAGCGGGGCTCCGGCGATCGCCAGCGACGAACGGCGGCGCCTCACGGGCATCCAAGGGCGGGGATGGAACGGCTAGACCGAGGCGGTCCTTTAGGTGGTGGTTGGGTCGACGGAGGTGGCAGGAATCGCCGGCGGCGAGCTCCGCGGCGGGGGAAAGCTACGGTGGTGAAGTGACATTGTTGCTCCGGTGGCCTCCGATCGAGCTTGGGTAGCTGGGCAGCTCCGCAAGACTACGGGGAAGATCTTGGTGGCGTTGGATTGGCAAAAGGGTGGCCGGCGGCGACGAATCGCGCTGGAGCTTAGCGGCGGCCGAGCTGGCCGGAGTTGAGGGAGACGGCCACTACAGCTCGATTCACTACGCGGGAAGCTCTACGAGGAGTGTCTGAAGGCGCGTGAGTGCTCGGAGGGGCTCGGGGACCCTTTATATAGCGCTCGAGGCAGGTTCCCGCGGTGGCAGAGGATAGGATCGCCGGCGACAGCCGTTGCTGTAGGTGCAGGGCATCTTGGCGGCGACGAACGCGTTCCGACAGGCAGGAGGATAAGCACGGCCTGTGCTCCGGGGCAGCTGTCATGCGCTGGTGGCTTGGGCGGCGTCGTCCGCGGCGGAATCCGCTGCCGACGCCGGCTTGCTGCCAAGGGCGCGGCCAGCGGTGCAGCAGGACGCCAGAGGGATCGTGGAGCAGGGGGGCGGCTAGTGCGCGGCTCAGCGATGCAGAGGGAGCCAGGGTCGGGTCGCGTCGCGTGCGGCAGTGCGGCGTGTCGGCGTAGTGCGCGTGCGTGCAAAACGTGCGCTCTGGGCGCGCCCAGAGCACGCACGGCACCTGTTCGACGCAATGCCAGCGCGCTCTAGAGCTCGAGGGTGGAGCTGGCACTGCACGGGATGGAGGTAGGGGTAGCAAGGCACTCTGTGGACAAGGTGGAAAGGTCAGGGGTTTAAGTCCACAGTGCAAACCAGAAAGCTTGCCAAAAGTGGATGTGCACTCCAGGTGTTCGACAGAATGCCAGATGCACATAGGCAATTCTTGGAGTGGCCAAAAACTCCAGATCAGTGTCTCTCTAGGTGCAGGAGATGATGGCAAGGTTAGTTTGGAAAACACAGAAAGTTGATAGTGCAAGCTTTGCAAAACTCCAGTTTTGGGCAGAAAGAAAAGGGGTTTAGAACATGCACTTAAAATCTCCAATGAGCCCAATCTCCTGGACTTAAGAGTTTTGTAGGGAGGGCTACAAGCAGGAGAAAGCTCAGGGTTACTAGAGCAAGGAAAAATATGGTTGCAGTACAAATCATCAAATTGGACCAGAATGCAAAAGAGGTTGATCCACTCAAATTTTCCAAAGAACATCATTGGGTTTTTGCTTGAAGATGAATTGCATGCATCCACTGTCATCTCCAAACACTTGGAAGAATTTTTGAAGAAATATTTAAATGGGTTGTAGTGCAAAAGTGCCTACTGGACCAGATTGGAAAAATTGGTGTAGAGCTCAAAATCTCCAATGGCCAGAAGGTATCTTTGCATAAAAGTGATGTGGAAACATCACATGACATCCCCAAATTTTGGTGGAATTTTTAGGAGCATTTATCAAATGGTTGTAGTGCAAATAGGCCCCAAATGCAAAAAGGAAATTATTTTAAAGAAAGAAAGCTTTTTGAATAAATGAATCTTGCAACATTTAAATCCACTGATAAATAATGGTTTTTTTTATAGAGAGAAATCAAGTCCAACAATACCCTTGAAGGTTTCTCCCACTAGAGGCAAAAATCCAAAATCAAAAAAGGTAAAACTTGACAATTGGAAAAGTTTTATTTCCTGGCAATATTTTAAATAAAACAAGGCCAAAATTTTGGGTGTCACAACACTACCCCCCTTAAGAAAAAAAATCTCGTCCTCGAGATTTGTTAAAAGTTGTTTTGGACAAGAATTGTTTTTGAAATAAAATCGCTTTTAACAAAGAAATCCTTCAATTGCACAAAAACCAAATGGCTACAGTGAGAGGGCAATAAGTGGTGTAAAACCACAGTGTGCTACACTGGCGCAGTGTGGAAAAATCCATGGTTAGGGAAAACGAGATATTTCTACGGGATACAGTAAATTTAGAATAAATTCTAAATTACTAAAATACGCTGGTCGTACCCGAGAGCACAGTGTTATCTCTGGCTGACAGGTGGGCCCAGGGCCCACTGTCGGCCTCTTCTCCTTCCTCTGGCTCTCTCTTCTCTCTCGCACGTTCTCCCGCGCTTCCTCCACCGGCGATGCCTAGCTCGTAGGGCATCGAGGCCGTACCGTGGTAGTGCGCGGCGTGCGTGCTGCTGGTGCAGCGTGCATTCACCTCGCGGGCCAGGGCGCTGTCGGCACTGCTCGCGGACTCGCCTCCGAACACCGGCGGTCGAGCGTCGGGTGGCGCTGGTGGACCTCGCCCACCGTACACCGATCTCGGGCTATAAAACGATCGAGGTGCTCCTCTCTTCTCCCTCACACCCGGCCTCGCTCCTACTCCTCCTTCCTTCTTCTCCATAGCTGCTGGCAGGAGCTCGAGCCGAGGCTCTGATGGCGGAGGAAATGCCGGACTGGTATGTGGTCCTGGTGTGTGGAGGTCTGGCGGTGCTGTTGGGGTTCTCCGTGCTCCTGTGCGCGATGATCCTGGATGATCGTCGTGATGCTGCCGCTCGAGTGTTAGCTCGTCGCGGTGGCGGTGATCACGTGGATTAGGCGCGGCATCGGGGCTGACTGCTGTCGGAGTGCTGGGGCAGCTCGCGCGCGAAGGGACACTCACACATCTCTCTTACTGAGACTGTGGTATCCTCGGGGTTGGTTAGATAGGCGCAAAAATGTGCTCAGAGACTTGTAACAGTGCTCGAGGTCGAGTGGTGGCTGCTGAGAGCTTGCTGTAACGATGACGCGCGAATAAAAATCTATGCCGGGAAAATGCATATATACGCAGCAATAACTCGGGGAAAAGAAATCTCCTCGAAGACACGCTGCGAGAAGAAAATAATTACAACCAAACTAACAGCAGCAAAACTGCTCACGAAACGGTAACTAAAGGAAGTCGGATCCGTTGCACAAAGATTTTACGAACAAGCTGCAACACATAAATACAAGGACTGGGACAGTAAATACATCGGAGACGTTTACATGGAAAACGGTAAAGCGACAGGGTCCTGAGAAAACGCCTCTGGCACTGGGGCACACTCCTCTTCTATCGGGGGAAGCGGGTTAACCAGTCGATGAATGCGCCCTTCTTGGTCAGGCCTCAGTGGTCTGCCAATAGCGATCCGAGGATTTAAATCAGCGAGGCTCTAGAGATAACCCATTACCCGCTGAGTTAAACGCTCTTGGGCGATGACGTACTGGGCAAGGTTGGCCAGTATTGGATCTCTCTCAATGCGCCCACCGGGAAAAGATGCAACTTCTCCTGGTGCTGCACGACTCGGGAAATAATAGTATCCTCGCTCGCTGGCATAGGGCACTGCGAATCAAAGACGGGTGAGCGCCTCGTACGCAGCAGCTTCTATGGCCATCTGCGGAGTCGGCATGGATTTCCCCACGAATGAGACTTCCGTGGGATCTTGGTTTGGGTAGGCGGGAGGGATGTGCACCACTGCCCAATATTTCGAGGTGGATGGAGTGATCCTCGATTTGAGCAACTCGTACTGGGGTGGACGGGTGGCGCTCATAGTACTGCAGGTAAAGTCCCACAGTAATTTGACAAAGCTGCCGGGGGTTGCGTCTGGGGTTCTCAGATAAATGCTGGGGGTCGACATGGCAAGGAATGGCTGTGGGTGCTGCGCACAAAGGTGAGGGGTGCTCGGCAAGGTCACGAAGTGGCCTTTAAATAGCACCGGGGCTGGGATAACTACCAGGGTAAAAGGCGACTGGCTGACGATCCTGTACTCGGGTCAAAGCCACAGATGTACACGTCGCATAAATGGGACGCATTACTGTGGGGAGCCAACGGGGTTGGTCTAGGTGGCTGCGTCCGAAAAAAATAAAAAATGCAATTGTACGCCAACGTACACATGCATAGCTACTACTCCAAAAATAAGAGCGCTTAAACAGACAGCATGCAACAAAAGCGATACAAGGCCACACATTACAAAGCGTAGGGAAACTAAGGCTCGATATAACTTTGAGCGACTTAGTCTACTTCGTTAATGTCCAAGTGAGCTGGCCTTGCGGACGCCGATGCTTCTCCGCGGTTCTCACCGTCGGGATTTGCTGGCTGAGGCTGAGGTGCTGCAGGGTCGGGGAAAAGGTGATGACCATCCCGGGGGTTGTTGGCCCAGATCCCACTAGAATGGGTCTCCAAAAGGCGACGAAGCGCTTCTGGGGTCACCAGAGTGCTCTGGTGGATGGCTGGAGCAGACCTCGGGGGATCGATCGGGTGTCCGAACAGCACGACTGGGTTGTCGGTGTCGGGCTCCGCTTCTCTCCTTGCCGGGGCTCGGCGAACCAGCTCTCCACGAGCTGCGATCAGATCGAGAGTGACCTGATCGAACAGTTGCTCCAGTGCGCTTACATAGCGCACCAGATGCAACAGCGCAGGGTCCGTCTCGTGGTCTCCGTTGGCGACTAGGGGCGGCCTACCATACCCGTCACGACTGGGGTAGTAGTGGAACAAGCGACAGTTAACTCTGGGCGACAAGTGCCGGAGTTGAACTATAGCTTCGCGGGCTGCCAGTTGGATGGCTTGTGGCTCAAAGGAAGTGGTCCTTCCAGTGAACCTGTAGGGGCGTTCTGGCGACAGACCCCTACCGTAGATGTGCACAGTGGCCCAGTACTGACGGCTTTCACCGTACATGGGTCCTTGGTACACAACATACTCAGGGGGCTCCTCCAACGCATAGGCACGGCGGGTGAGGTTTGCGAGCACGGTCACAAAACCTCCAAGGTTGGTTGCTGTGGTCTCATTGTGAACAATGGGACCAGGCATCGTGGCTGGGTTTGTGGAAAGGGGCTGTGCTGTGCTGTGGCTAGCGTGCCCTTTTTATAGGGAAAGGGGATGGAGTCTTCCTCCGCACGCTTGCGATAGAGACGGGATGGGTGTCGGTCACTGGCGTGTGATCGACGGGCTAGGCTGATAGGTTGGGCACGGTCCGCCGAAAAGGGTGTCGGGTCACTGTGGAGCTCCCTTACGCGGAAAGCTTGACCGGGGTCAGGCTAAGGTCTGGTGGTTTGGGTTAACCTAGGTTTTTTGACCTGGCTAAGATAGGATTAGCCAATGGTCAGCCTGGCTCTGATACCAAGTCTGTCACGACCCGATTTTTGGGATACACGTTCCCAGAAAAACGGCCTGTGTGCTCACCAGCCCCAGGATTACTGTTAGCTAATGAGGTACCAACTTGATACAAGGATTCCAAGCAAGGAACAAAAATATGTAGTACAAGACCATCTAGGCCTGGGAGTACAACACTTGATTTCTAATGGTTGAGGGCGGAAGCGATTGAAAACATCTGCGTCTATGGCACTCCATTTCCCACAAGAACAGCTGACCAGGATAACTCCTATCTTCGCGAGGCTGCACACGTCAACACGTAGGCTCCAAGGGTGTCACCGCGATGCATACCTCCACGCAAGGCAATCTGGCCAAGACAATAGCCAGGGACAAGCCAGTGAGTACGTTTGAATGTACTCGCAAACATTAAGAACACGGGTATAATATATCCAACATACTCCAGATTTAATAGTCGACCATACATCCGTCACGAAAATATACGAGAAGCCATGATGCACGCATATGGATAAAAATATACAAAATAAAATACTGGGTGCCAAACGAGTGTCTGAATGACTCCTCGAGCAAAAAATGCAGAAATAAGAATACTGGTGCCAAACGAGTGTCTGAATGACTCCTCGAGCGGAAAATGCAGAATTGATAATGCCGCAGTCGGGCGTCGGGGCGACACCACATAAAGGGCTTATAAAAGATAAATGAACAACAAGCATGCCGCAGTCGGGCGTCTGAGCGACACCACATAAAGGGCTTATACGAGAATAATCACAGTGAATATCCAGGAGGTAGAACCATCCCAGGGATACTCAATAAAAATGCAAGATATAAATGGTTAGTCCAAAACAATAAAGATCACAATACATATGTGCCATAATCATAAACAATATTTAGTACAGTCGTTTCTCCCTCCGAAAATCGATGATTTACTCAAGCCGTATCTCCATCCGAATACCGTTACAAAGATTTAACTCAGACTGTGGTCCTACTCAAGAACATGACTATCCAACAGGATGCATCCTCTGCAGAGGGAGTACCATTTTCCACGAGTAACGGGATTACTCAGTCCCTCGGGACTAATTCCGTCTACGGTCTTTTGATTGAAAACACGCCTGACCTGCACACACCAGCTTAACTCACCAGTGTCTGGAATCACCCACGACACCTGCCAAGCAAAACTCTAAGTGGGGAGGCTACAACCTCGACGTAGCATGGGATCACAAAATTTATACCGCGCGCAAACTGGGGAAGCTATCCCCTTCGGCTACAACCGAAAACACCCATGCCCCCGGACCGAATGATAGGCTTTAATCCGTGGCCACGGGACCTTCATCACGGCCTCTCTGTACGGTGTGTGCTTTGGAAAGGGGTTGACAACCTACTGAACCATACCCTGTCCCCTGCAGGGACAAGTGGTGGTACCGACAAAAGGAAGCTACTGAACAAGACTCGGTCTACAACCGACTCAGGTGATCCAAGTATCCACCAACAATATTACCACTAGTGAAATAAATCACCACTCCTCGAGCCTCACCATGCTATGCTGGGCATACTCGTCACAACGAGGGATTAGGGACAAGCTCGTGTCTACCCAAGACCACGACTTTCCCGCTTCCTACCGGTGTGCAAGAGAAGCTCACGAGGGCGATCCAAATCCTCAGGGTATCCATTGCTGGCCACAAACAACTCCAAAGTGCACTCATGCACGAGACTACATCGATACATAAACTGTCACTTATACTCCAAGACAAAAGGTGCTGTGATCGTATCCAAACACCACAGCAAATATTATGCCAGAGTTCAGAAATGCTTGCCTTCAAGAGTATGCAAAGGATGCACTTATTGGAAGCATTCCTCTTCCTCCAAAAATCCTATTTTTGCAAAATACACAAATACAAATATTTCAAACACAGTACCAAAACCTGTCTCAAATATTTTTGAAATAAATCTTAAAATAAACTAGATGAAATTTGAGAGAGGTAGGAAAAAGAATCAACTCATTTGGAGTTTTATTTTAAAAGTTATAGCCAGTCAAAGTTTGGTCAAATCTGTTTTTAAATAAAACCAGAAAAAGGAAAACGCTTCGAGGGAAATACGCTTACGCAGCAGGGAAAGCGCATTCGGGGTTTTGCGCCTCCACTTAAATAGAGAGGGGGTGCTGCGCGGGTCACTGACAGTCGGTCCAGAGGGCCCATTGGTCAGGTTTGACCGTTCCTTCCCTCCTTCTCTTCTCTTCTTCCCGACGGGAGCGGGGCTCCGGCGATCGCCGGCGACGAACGGCGGCGCCTCACGGGCATCCAAGGGCGGGGATGGAACGGCTAGACCGAGGCGGTCCTTTAGGTGGTGGTTGGGTCGACGGAGGTGGCAGGAATCGCCGGCGGCGAGCTCCGCGGAGGGGGAAAGCTACGGTGGTGAAGTGACATTGTTGCTCCGGTGGCCTCCGATCGAGCTTGGGCAGCTGGGCAGCTCCGCAAGACTACGGGGAAGATCTTGGTGGCGCTGGATTGGCAAAAGGGTGGCCGGCGGCGACGAATCGCGCTGGGGCTTAGCGGCGGCCGAGCTGGCCGGAGTTGAGGGAGACGGCCACTACAGCTCGATTCACTACGCGGGAAGCTCTACGAGGAGTGTCTGAAGGCGCGTGAGTGCTCGGAGGGGCTCGGGGACCCTTTATATAGCGCTCGAGGCAGGTTCCCGCGGTGGCAGAGGATAGGATCGCCGGCGACAGCCGTTGCTGTAGGTGCAGGGCATCTTGGCGGCGACGAACGCGTTCCGACAGGCAGGAGGATAAGCACGGCCTGTGCTCCGGGGCAGCTGTCGTGCGCTGGTGGCTTGCGCGGCGTCGTCCGCGGCGGAATCCGCTGCCGATGCCGGCGTGCCGCCAAGGGCGCGGCCAGCGGTGCAGCAGGACACCAGAGGGATCGTGGAGCAGGGGGCGGCTAGTGCGCGGCTCAGCGATGCAGAGGGAGCCAGGGTCGGGTCGCGTCGCGTGCGGCAGTGCGGCGTGTCGGCGTAGTGCGTGCGCGTGCAAAACGTGCGCTCTGGGCGCGCCCAGAGCACGCACGGCACCTGTTCGACGCAATGCCAGCGCGCTCTAGAGCTCGAGGGTGGAGCTGGCACTGCACGGGATGGAGGTAGGGGTAGCAAGGCACTCTGTGGACAAGGTGGAAAGGTCAGGGGTTTAAGTCCACAGTGCAAACCAGAAAGCTTGCCAAAAGTGGATGTGCACTCCAGGTGTTCGACAGAATGCCAGATGCACATAGGCAATTCTTGGAGTGGCCAAAAACTCCAGATCAGTGTCTCTCTAGGTGCAGGAGATGATGGCAAGGTTAGTTTGGAAAACACAGAAAGTTGATAGTGCAAGCTTTGCAAAACTCCAGTTTTGGGCAGAAAGAAAAGGGGTTTAGAACATGCACTTAAAAATCTCCAATGAGCCCAATCTCCTGGACTTAAGAGTTTTGTAGGGAGGGCTACAAGCAGGAGAAAGCTCAGGGTTACTAGAGCAAGGAAAAATATGGTTGCAGTACAAATCATCAAATTGGACCAGAATGCAAAAGAGGTTGATCCACTCAAATTTTCCAAAGAACATCATTGGGTTTTTGCTTGAAGATGAATTGCATGCATCCACTGTCATCTCCAAACACTTGGAAGAATTTTTGAAGAAACATTTAAATGGGTTGTAGTGCAAAAGTGCCTACTGGACCAGATTGGAAAAATTGGTGTAGAGCTCAAAATCTCCAATGGCCAGAAGGTATCTTTGCATAAAAGTGATGTGGAAACATCACATGACATCCCCAAATTTTGGTGGAATTTTGAGGAGCATTTATCAAATGGTTGTAGTGCAAATAGGCCCCAAATGCAAAAAGGAAATTATTTTAAAGAAAGAAAGCTTTTTGAATAAATGAATCTTGCAACATTTAAATCCACTGATAAATAATGGTTTTTTTTTATAGAGAGAAATCAAGTCCAACAATACCCTTGAAGGTTTCTCCCACTAGAGGCAAAAATCCAAAATCAAAAAAGGTAAAACTTGACAATTGGAAAAGTTTTATTTCCTGGCAATATTTTAAATAAAACAAGGCCAAAATTTTGGGTGTCACAACACTACCCCCCTTAAGAAAAAAAATCTCGTCCTCGAGCGTACCTGTGAACGGAAATGTTTTCCTTGGAGCGACTGTGTGGGATGTACATACGAAAGGAAACGTTTAGCGGGGACTGACTGTGTGGGATGTATTTCCGACCGGAAACCATTTTGCCATATAATTGTATTTTTTAGCTCTATTGCACGTATTTCCGTATTTGAGCGGTCGTCGGTCGCACACGACCTCATTTGGCCGAGCGTGTGTGCGAGGAGGACATATCCCGATGGTTTCTGGGTCATGTGGGAAGGACCCCCCTATCGCCCACACTCACTAGGCGACGGTTCCAAATGCCGTCGCAGAAAGGGGTTAAAAACCATTTGTATAGGACCGACGCGTACCAGTGCCCAAATCCACAAATCCCGATCCCCATTCCCGTACCCCCTTCTTGCAAAGATGACATCGTGGAAATGCTTCGTGAAGGACCGTACGATGGCCGCGACCCCCCCGAGCGCCGCCGCCTGAGCCAAGAGCGCGGCCGCCTATGCCGAGAGTGCTGCCGCATACGCATAGAGCGCGGCCGCTTCCGCTAAGAGGGCATCTGCGGCAGCCTACAGGGCAGCTGCAGCAGCCGAGACGGCTGCAGCTGCTGCTGGGACGACGGCTGCAAACACCGAGAGCGCTCGAGCTGCCGTCCGTGCCACCGATGTCACCCTGGCCCGGGTCGAGGCCATCCATGCCAAGATCGAGGATGCACACGCCAAGATATTCCAGGCCAACTCGGAATCCAGCATGCAACCCACGTCCGAAAAGGCGGCAATGGTCATGGAGCACCTGCTTCCTCATGAGGTCGCCGAGCGGGAGCTAGCGATGCAAAAGGCGGAGAAGATCGAGGAGCACCGGGAGGAGGAGTTGCACGTGGCCGAGGTCGAGGTAGAGAAGAGTCTGTCCGTCGAGGAATCGACGGTGGAGTACCAACGCGAGCTCTGGCGCAGCCACTACTACGAGTACTACAACCTTGAGGGCGGCGCCGAGGACGGGGACAAGGGCGCGGTCGACTTCAGCATGGGGGACGCGGAGTCCACCAACGACGGCATGTCACCAGGACAAGTCATTAATGTCTCATCTCACACCCGCGATGCATAGGCCGGGGCGGTGTCGGATTTGTTAAAATTATGCATACTTAGGCTTTATTTTTAATGTTGGTCTTTTGTTAGAGCAATGTTTAGGTCAACTGGCTTTGTTTAATAACTAAAATTGCTCGATTAAGTAAGTGTGGTATGTGTGATGTACGCTCTTTTGTGTGCCCAAATTAGCAAGTGATGTTAAATTATGCAATGACGTACCCGGGGAAATTTCCACCAAAATTTGAATTATCAAACTCATCCCATGCGCGTAAAGCAGAAGAATCATTTGCGATGCACACAACCGTTCAAAGTGAATGGTCCGGCGGCACCGCGCGCTAAGTTTCCCTCCACATTTCCAAAATTTTTGGCCTACCGCCAAAATATCTACCCCGCCCCCTACCCCCTTCCCCACCCCCATTTCTCCCCGACCACAAGTTGCATTTCCCCTGTTTCCTCCTTCCTTCCTTCCTTCCTTCCTTCCTAAGCTATAGCCGCTTCCTCGCTTGCTTCCTCGCTCTCATCGTCTCGCATCGTACCGCTGGGATCGCCATGGTCTTCTTCAAAGACCTCTCCAGCGGTTCCTCCTCCGGCGACGACTCCTTCACCACCCGAGAATGCCTCTCTCCTCTCTCTCCCGGCGGTCGGTTTGAGTCATTTCTTCCTCTTGTTGCTCCCTAGGACCCTTAGTGGCAACGAATGGAGCGGGGTGGCTGAAGATCTATCTGCTCATTGTCACCATCAATCTCCATGCGTGAAGCTAGTTGCATTTGAATCTATGGACAGTGGGAGGAAGTTTCTGGCATCTGCAGAGAAGGTTAGACCCTCTTTCGTTGTTACAAATCATTTGTTAGATGTGATTCAGACATTGTCATGGTCCCAACCCATTCATACCACACCTTTAACGAAACGCATCCTAAGACACTGTCACAGTTTGTACCTAGTATCTAAAAGTGTTGCCATCTCATCAGTGGTGCCATTAGAAAATTATTTGGCACCGCTTCAGCAGTTTGTGCAGCCAACTTTGGTCCACATCCGAGCAGCCAAGCAGTAAAATACTAAATCTTTATGGCACGAAGGAATTGGGCATCGGAGCAACTAGGTGCTCCGGAGTCCGGGTCCCTGATTTTTTCCGCTGCATCGGCTCACCAGTGCAGGGTACCGGTGCGAGATGTAGCAACAGTTGTCTTTACACCAGTTTTGGCATGCATAGTGGACGGCCTTAGTGCTATTAGTTCTATGTTACTAAATTTGTGCATGTACACACCTGTTAGTATCAATTTGCTGTCATCCAAACACAGTCGCTATGCTATTGCAGTTATATTTTTCTTCCTCATAAAATGTTCAATCTGTTATTTATTGTAGATGAGTAAGAACTTGTAGCGTTGTTGTAGCTAATTATAGCTTCTGATGTTTTAGAATTTGGTTGTTGTCTCAGTAGCAATTAATTCATTTGCACATTGATCTTTTTTAGAAGATATGTCATAATTAACATGTTTCTTCAGTTTTTCAAAATAAGCATTGGTGATTTTCTATGTTGCTATAAACCCATTTCCCCTATAATTGTTACTGATCTAGTTTTAAATATTATAGGATGAACGAAAGTGTTCTTACTTGGAGTGGGTTGATCAAGAGTGACCACATTCTTTGAAGATGTGCCTAGCAAAGCTCTGGAGCATGTGTGAGGAAGAGAACAGAGGTAGGCTTAGAGAAAGTGTTGTCAACCCTGAAGAATATTTAAAGATGCGGGATAAAAAGAGGAAGGTGGAGAATGAGCTCAGATTTTTTTTAATCAGACTTTGCTAAGATGGTGTTGGTGAAGGAGGAGGCACTTTCGCAGTTGGCATGTGCAAAACAGGTTCTTACTGAACTGAAAGCAGAGGTGGATAAGACGAGCCTGGATGATCTCGATTAGGGAATGAATATATTGTTCTAATATTGATCTTATGAAGTTGAACTGGCTATATGTTGTACTGTTTTGTTCTCATGTAGCTATCTTACTGTGATGTTATAATATATTTATGTGCCTGATATGAAATTGGCAAACAACTGTTCGATATGAAATGTGAATTTGCGTAATACTGGAATTATTAATTGTAAACTAATAAACCTGCTAAATGTGTCATGGAACTTTGCAAATGGTTCTAGCAGTAAAAGCGCTTGTGATGGATAGCCCAATGCCACACAGTTTTCTTCATCAAATCATGTGCGATGTAGTTGATAAAAGTAAACAGTAAACACCTTTCACACACGAGCCTACACATAAAACTGTGTGGGATGTACATACGAACGGAAACGTTTTCCCTGGATTGACTGTGTGGGATGTACATAAGAACGAAAATGTATTCCTTAGATTGACTGTGTGTGATATACATACGAACGGAAATGTCACTACTAGGGAAAACCTTATACACAGAATCTTAGCAGCAGCGCGGCACAAAAAGAAGCGCTACTGCTAATTAGCAGTAGCAAGGTTAAGAAAAACACGCTACTGATGCAAATTTAGCAGTAGCGCGTGAGGGCTAAACTGCGCTGCTACAAAAATCGACCGACGGTAACCAACAACCTAAGTTTAGCAGCAACGTGGTGTCACGATGCGCGCTACTGCTAATGCAATAGTATTAGCACGCTTTTTACTCTCGTCGCTGCTGCTAATTTTGAAATTGTCCACACGGTTGGCCCCGTTTAGCAGTAGCGCGTGTGAGAAAAGCGCGCAGCTACTATGCTCTTATCAGTAGCGTGTGTCACGACCGGTATTCCAATAAAATACTTTATTGAGAAATCGATCCCTTTTACGGACCAGTAAGAAGAATTCCTTCTCACTGGTAGACAATATCTTGATCACAGAAGAAAAATACCAGGAGTACTAAATATAATACAAGGTTGAGCGGAGACTGCTCAACGATTTATTACAAGCACGCCAATAAAGCGTAAAGGCGGATAGGGTGGCATAACTACTAAGTCACGATAAAAGCGGTGATGGATATATCACAGCGAAGCGGGTGACGTGACTCCTGAAACTACAGCTCTTCGAGCGTCGGAGTGAGGCTCGAGGATACTTATTGCGGGTGGCGGAAGCGTATATAATACAAGTGACCAATATCCAGGATCGCACGGGACTGACTGGGACTCCTCTAGGCGTCGGACTCGCTATCAAACTCTTCATCCATGAGATCGCCTTCGTCAATATCTGGCCAAAACAACAAGCCAGGTGAGTACTATGAAAGTACTCGCAAGACAGTTCGGACATATGATATAACAAATGTAAACATGATGCATATGAACAGATTTAATAGAGCGTACTCAAACAACGGGATAATAATGCGTGAGAAAATAAAAGGGAAGTCGGGCGGTAGTCCTCCCGAAATCCCAATGCAATACTGAGGGCCAGACGAGTGTCTGAATGACTCCTCGAAAGGTAACGAATGAAATAACAATGCCGCAGTCGGGCGTCATGGCGACACCACATAAAGGGCTTATAACGGAAAATAAAAGACAGTGCATGCCGCAGTCGGACGTCTGAAGCGACATCACATAAAGGGCTTATATTGAAAGTAAATAACGGACATGCCACAGTCGGACGTCTGAGCGACATCACATAAAGGGCTTATATTGAAAGTAAATAACGGACATGCCACAGTCGGACGTCTGAGCGACATCACATAAAGGGCTTATATTGAAAGTAAATAACGGACATGCCACAATCGGACGTCTGAGCGACATCACATAAAGGGCTTATATTGAAAGTAAATAACGCACATGCCACAGTCGGACGTCTGAGCGACATCACATAAAGGGCTTATATTGAAAGTAAATAACAACGATGCCACAGTCAGACGTGTGAGCGACGTCTCATAAAGGGCTCATATTTCACAACTTAATATTTCAGTAGCTCAATGAATTTAAATCATATCACGGGCATATTCAAGTATGAGATAAAATAAAGGTTAGTCCATACACAGGAATAACAATGCAACCGGGATTACCACTTAAGCTTGTTCACCGGGGATAAATTTCCAGGAAGATAGATATGGATATACTGGCCATGGTCCTTGATCATGGACACGATGACTCGTAAGGATTTGACTCTGCAGAGTTTGTACTTTAACCACAGCCAACGGATTTCAGTAGTCACAAGGACTAGTTCCGTCTACGGTGTTTTAGGAGAAACACATCTAACCAGTACACACCCATTTAACATTCCGATGCCAGGAATCACCCTCGGCCAACGTTCAAGAAAAACCTTGAGACGGGGAGGCTACAACCTCGCGTAGCATGGGATCAAATTTATATACGCGCGCTCTAAGGGGTGCCCCCCTCTCGGTCCCAACCGGAAACACCCATGCCCCCTGACCGGATGACTGGCTTTAATCCAGGGCCATGGAACCCTCATCCCGGCCCCTCTATTTGGTGTGTACTCGGAAAGAGGTTACCAACTTACTAAACCGCATCCTTTGCAGAAAACATGTGGCAGCACGAAAGGGGGAGAACGGTAACGTGGCTCAATCCACGTTAACGTCGGAGTTTATCGGATAACGTAAGACTGGCATGCTACAACAATACCACCTTACTGCCTTTCATGTCACCACATGACTAGGCCATCTCTCCTCAGAGATCACAGTAATCTCGGAACACACAGATAGTTGCCTCACATGCAACGAGATACTCACCGATGCTCACATTCCATGCACAAACCGTTCAAGCAAACATGCAAAACACCTATCATATCGAAGGTTCAAACATGCTTGCCTGGTTCGGAGAAGTCGGAGTCTAGCTCGGCGAAGTTCGCGGCTCCGTCACCTCTTCCGGAACCTACGGCATAGCGAAAACGGGTACTAACGTGAAAACCAACGCGTGGATAAAAATTGTTCCAAATTTTTTCCAAATAAATACTATAAAAAACTAGACAAAAATACAAGACTGACAAAAAAAGAATCACTCAAAAATCATCTTTTAATAAAAAGTTATAAGGGTTTTAGTCCAGGAACTAATCTGTGATGAAACAGAAAAGATCCAGGGACTTAACTGAGAAAACCAGAAAACGGTTCGGAGGAAAAGCGCCAGCCCACAGAGAAAACGTATTTGCCCGAAGGCGCCAACAGAAAACGTTCCGCGTGAGAAAACACAAGAGAGGCTGATGGGGGGGTCCCACATGTCAGGTTTAAAAAGTTCACCGGCGGCCGAAGACTGCGGTGGTCGCCGGCGTCGAACCACGGCGAGGCAGGGAGATCGAAGTGTACCAAGAGGTTCAGTGTGTCCTTCCGCGTCGGTGGGTGGTGGACTTGACCAACGAAGAGCACCACGTCGACGGCGACACTTTCTCCGGCGGACGGCGGCTCGGGCGATGGTGGAGAACTCCAGTGGGTGCTGCAAACTCTAAATTGAAGCGCGGGTCAGGAGAGTGGATGCATAAGGAAGCTACTGGCAAGAGTTGAGGGGTGGAGGTGCACGCACGGGAGCGAATCGAGCTGGATCCCGTCGCGGGTCGCGGCGGCCAGAGTTGGGGAAGAAGGCTCCCTCGAGGCTCTTCCAGTGCCTTGGCGTGGTCTACGTGGAGTGCAGAGATGGTGTGGGTTCGAGTTCGAGCTCGGGGCCTCTATTTATAGGCGATTCGAGGGGGTGGCCGTGAATGGGAAATCTCCGGCGAGCGATTACGGCGAGGCAGTGGTTGAGCAGGGGGTTTAGGAGGCTGGGTATCATCTCTGAGAGTTACTCGTGCCGTTCCACTGCTAACCTTGGTCTGGTGTGGCGTAATGGCGCCGGTCCTCGATGGAGCGACCGTACGGGCACGGCGGCGGCAGAGAGCGCGCTCCACGCCCAGCAGTTCACGACGAGGGTGACAGCGCGCACTGGGGAGTGGATGGCCACGCGGCGGCCTCCGGTGGCTTGGGCGGCGCTGGACGGCGGCGTCTGCGCTGCGCCTCTCTCTGGTGGCCGCAAAGCCGCCGCTGTCGTCGCTCACGGGCGGCGCACCTCCTCCTGCTCGTCGCCGACGCCCGCAACCTTCCAGGCGTTCATGCGGCGCAGGGACAAGGGGGAGGGGACGGGGAGCAAGGCGCCAACGCGGCACTGTCGAGATCGACAACAGGTTCTGAAGAAAACGATAGTAGATCACTGAACTGTATTTCTGAATTTCTGAACTTGACATTGACAATGCTCTGCAGGTGTTCGACAGAATGATTTGGCATGAAGAAAAAAATTTCTGGAGCTGGGACTTGGTGAGGTGACCACTCAATGCACCCAGAGGCTGCCTGAATTTTCTCAGATTTTTGGGAGAAGATTTCAAATGAATTTCATCAAATTTGACAAAACTGGTCCAAACTTGCAGTAAGAATAGTTTGAAAAATTTGAACTGGAGACCAGTGGATCTTCATGTATCTTGGTTGAGGGCTCAAAGGACTAGTTGGGGAAATTGGTTTGGAGGCAAGATTCAAAGTAGAATTGGTAGTTCCTTTGAAAACCTCCAAGGATCAAAGTAGAAGGCAGAAATTATTTATGATGAGAAATAAATAGAAATAGATATATGGAGAGGTTCAACTTGCTGGATTTGAAACATACCATGATCCAAAGATGAGGAAAGGCTTATGGGAGTGGATTTCCACTTCGGTCATGGCAAGAGGAATTTTTGAAAAGGGGAGAGGATCACTTCAAAATGCCATAGGGCTATTTAAAAGATTTTTCAAAATGAATTCTCCCAAGTGAAAAGCATTTGGTTTTGAGTCCAAATAAAAGGGAAAACCTCCAAGACCAAAATCAAGTCTTGGGTGAATCCAAATAAAACACTTGCCATAAAAGAAATGTTTTGAGAGGGTGGGTTCTTTAGAAAAATTTAAATACCCTCCTCAAATAAAAATAAAAGTTTTGAAAGATCCAATTAAAAATTTTGGGTGTCACAACACCTACCCCCTTAGGAAAAATCTCGTCCTCGAGATTTCTGCTGATCCTCAAATAGATATGGATACTCTGCCTGAAGAAATTCTTCTCTTTCCCATGTAGCTTCATCCTCGGTGTGGTTGCTCCACTGAACCTTGAAAATTTTTGTTGTTTTCTGACGGGTCCTCCTTTCAGACTCTTCCAATATCTTTACTGGTCGCGCTCTATAGGTGAGGTCTGGTTGCATATCAATGCTCTCATGAGATACATGCTTCTCCGGGTTGTTCACACATTTCCTCAACTGTGAGACGTGAAACATGTCGTGGACGTCTGACAGTTCTTTGGGCAGATCTAGCTGGTAAGCTACTGTGCCTCTTCGTGCAATTATACTGAAGGGTCCAATAAATCTCGGGGCTAGCTTCCCTTTAATTTTGAACCGTTGCAGGCCCCTCATAGGAGACACTCGTAGGTATACGGAATCACCGGGTTCAAAGCTGACCTCACGATGTTTTTGATCGTAATAGCTCTTTTGTCGGCTTTGAGCTGTCTTAAGTTCATCCCTGATCTGTTTAACTTTCTCCTCGGCCTCCTTGAGCATGTCTGGGCCGAAGATACGACTGTCACCTGTTTCTGACCAATTTAGTGGGGTACGACACCTCCGTCTGTACAATGCTTCAAACGGTGGCATTTGTAAGCTGGCTTGGTAACTGTTGTTGTAAGCAAATTCGGCGTACGGCAGACTATCTTCCCAACTGGATCCATAGGTGAGCACACAGGCTCTCAGCATATCTTCTAGGATTTGGTTTATGCGTTCTGTTTGTCCATCCGTCCGAGGGTGGTACGCTGTACTGAATGCTAGTTGCGTGCCCAGAGCTTGTTGTAGGTGATCCCAAAATTTTGAGACAAACTGAGTGCCTCGATCGGATATTATGGTTTTTGGGACTCCATGCAAACAAACTATACGGGAGAGATAAAGCTTTGCTAGCCTATGAGTGGAGTAGGTTGTCTTCACAGGAATGAAATGGGCTACCTTGGTTAGCCTATCCATGATGACCCATATGGCATCATTTCCGCGTTGCGATCGAGGTAGTCCGACAATGAAGTCCATTCCAATTTCATCCCATTTCCACTCAGGTATCCGGTTTGGCTGTAGTAGCCCTGCTGGCTTCTGATGCTCGGCTTTGATGCGCTGACATGAATCGCAACAAGCAATAAATGCGGCTTTATCCCTTTCATACCATGCCACCAAAATCTTTCCTGAATATCTTTGTACATTTTGGTTCCTCCGGGGTGGATCGAGTATGGAGCGGTGTGGCTTTCGGTTAGGATTTGTGGCTTGAGTTCCTCAATGTTTGGTACGCAAAGTCTGTCTCCGTACCATAAAGTTCCTTCATTGTCTGTGACGAACTCTGAAGCCTTACCAAGGCTCATTTTTCTCTTTATACCTTCGATGCTGGGATGCCCCTGCTGGGCATTCTTGATTTGTTCCATAAGGGTGGGATGTATTTCTAGATTTGATATGGTGCCCTCAGAGACTAACACCATGTTGAGTCCAGCGAGTTCCTGCTGAAACTCAGGCCTCAAGTTTTGTGGACTGTCATTGTCCTGGCTGGGGTTTCGACTAAGAGCATCTGCCACTACATTTGCTTTCCCTGGATGGTAGTGAATGCCGACATCATAGTCCTTGACCAATTCCAACCAGTGTCGTTGTCGTAAATTTAGCTCTGGTTGTGTGAAAATATATTTAAGGCTCTTATGGTCCGTATATATTTCACATCGATTTCCTAGCAGAAAGTGCCTCCACTCTTTGAGTGCATGGATGACGGCCGCTAGCTCCAAGTCATGGGTAGGATAATTTTCCTCATGCTTCCACAGTTGCCTGGAAGCATACGTGACAACTTTGCCGTCCTGCATCAATACGCATCCGAGGCCCTTCCGGGAGGCGTCACAATACACTTCAAAGCTCTTGTGTACGTCTGGCACGGTCAAAACTGGTGCTGTTGTTAGTTTCTTCTTGAGTTCTTGGAAGCTCTTCTCGCACGCTTCCGTCCATACAAACTTCTTGTCTTTCTTGAGCAACTGGGTTATTGGTTTTGCCACAGTGGAGAATCCTTTAATAAATCTCCGGTAATATCCAGCCATTCCTAGGAAACTCCGCACATCTGTCACGTTGGCTGGTGGCTTCCAGTCAAGTATGGCTTTGACCTTTTCTGGGTCTACGGCTATGCCTTCTTGGTTCAATATATGGCCCAGAAAACCAACTTGTCTTGGCCAAAATTCACACTTGCTACATTTGGCGTACAATTGATGTTTCCTTAATTCTCCCAAAACAATTCTGAGATGCTCAGCATGTTCTTCTGGTGTCCTTGAATATACCTGAATATCGTCAATGAACACCACAACAAATTTGTCCATGAATTTCATAAACACTTTGTTCATGAGGTGGACGAAATATGCAGGGGCGTTCGTCAGTCCAAACGGCATTACTGTGAACTCATATAATCCGTATCTGGAGGTGAATGCTGTCTTAGGGATATCTTCTGTCCGTACTTTCAATTGATGATATCCCGATCTCAAATCAATTTTTGAGAACACCTTGGCTTGCGCAAGCTGGTCAAACAAATCATTTATCCGTGGCATCGGATATTTGTTTTTGATGGTGACCATATTGAGAGCTCGATAGTCTATACACAGTCTCAGTGTCCCATCCTTTTTCTTGGCGAATAAAACTGGCGAACCCCAAGGTGAGGAGCTGGCTCGAATAAACCCTTTGTCCAATAATTCCTTTATTTGCTTCTTCAGTTCCACCAATTCTGATGGTGCCATTCTATAAGGTTTCTTATAGATGGGAGTGGTGCCAGGTGCTAGTTCTATGCTGAACTCTATCTCTCGATCTGGTGGCATGCCTGGTAGTTCTTCAGGAAATACTTCTGGAAACTCGCACACCACTGGAACTTTTCTTAATTCTGAAATATCCACTTTGTTCAGTTTTGGTTGCCGTGACCGTGGCCTCTCTTGAGCTGTAACCTTTATTGTCTTGCCATGATGATGAGTGAGAATCATAGTCCGATTGAAACAATCAATAAATCCCTTGTTGGTGGTCAACCAGTCCATCCCTAGGATGACGTCCAGTCCTTTATTTTCCAACACGATGAGATTAGCGTGAAACTTTAGTCCTTCGAACTCAATGGTTACTCCTTGGCAGTAACCCTGAGCGATTTGCTTGTTTCCGGGGGACTTAATGATCATAGATTTTTCCAAAGGGAGTATCGGAAAACCATGTTGCAAAACAAAACTCTTCGAAACGAATGAGTGAGAAGCTCCAGAATCAAACAAAACCGTGGCAGGTACTGTGTTGACAGGGAACGTACCGAGCACGATGTCTGGGGCATTCTGGGCTTCTTCTCTGGTCACATGGTTCCGGTGACCCTTCCTGTGATTGTTGCTGGGGTTGAAATTGTTGCGCTTGGGGGCTGGATTATTCCCACCATTGTTCGGCTTGGGGGCTGAGTTCCTTGGCTTTGGGCACTGTTTGGCATAGTGCCCTTCTTCACCACAAGCATAGCAAGTGACCCCTGGATGGTATGTGAAGTCCTTGTCCCTCGAATGAAACTGTCTGGTTGGCCTTAGATCAGCAGTCGTGGATTTTCTTGCTTCAATCCTTTGAACATCATTCTTGCTTCAGTTGTTGCGAGCAAGAGTCGTCTTGTCCCTCTTTCGCTTACGAATATCTTCCAGACTGCGGCGCTCATTCTCCAAAGTAATGGCCTTGTCAACCAGAGTTTTGAAATCTGGGAAAGTGTGTACGATCAGTTGGCATCTTAATGCTGGTGCCAGGCCGTCCAAAAATTTCTCCATCCTCTTGTTCTCAGTCATATTTTCATCATAGGCATAACGAGATAGCTGGGTAAACTGACCGTTGTATTCTGTCACTGACATGCCTCTTTGCTTGAGGTCATCAAATTCCCTTTTCTTGATTATTATGATGCTCCTGGGGATGTGTGCCCCACGAAAGCCTTCCTTAAACTCTTCCCAGGTGATGTTGTGTTCACTGGGATGCATGTGTAGGAAATTCTCCCACCATGCTGCGGCTGCTCCAGTGAGGTAGTGAGGTGCATAAAGCACCTTCTCATGATCAGAACATTGAGCAATAATCAATTTTCTTTCGATGTCACGAAGCCAATCATCGGCTTCCAGTGGCCTATCAGTGTGAGCAAACGTTGTAGGGCGTGTCTTCCGCAGTTTAGACAACTTGGAGTGTGGTTGGTATGGCTCACGGTGATTTCCCATGTTGATGACGTGGTTCATCATTTCTTGGTGTTGTTGCTGGCTTTGTTCGAAAAGGCGGCATACTTGAGATAAGGCTGCCTCACTGTCCTGTTGACTAGACTGTCCCTGAGTGAAATTGTTGCTGGTCTGTGTTCCATAAACTTCTTCTGGCTGATTGGGCATGGAACGAGTCCACGGATGAGACATTTTCCACTCTGGGGTATTATTTTGCAAAAACATGAGAAGAACTGCATGGCACAAGGAAAATCTTGCAAAGACAAAAATTTTAAAAGACCTCAAGATTTTTCAAGAGAACATTTGACTGCGCACTGAAAAGGATTGCTTAGCACATATCTTACACGCGAAATGCAAACACACGATACAGCACTCAGAAATGTACACATCCTGACATGTTATTAAGGCTAGCACACCCCTCCGGGATTCTACAAGAAGCACACACAAATACTACAAACCGACGTACACAAACAACATAACATACATGCAGGCACAACGCGCGGCTACTCGGCGCGCTCAGTCGGAGATGGTGAAGATTTCCTTTCCCTTGCCGAGGGTAAGACCCAGCGGTACAGGAGACTCAACCTCCACCTCCTCCCTCGTAGGCTCCAGGCGCGCGGGTGCGACAGGTGGCGTGCGGGTGCGGCAGGCGGTGCAACTCTGATTGGAGTAGGAGCGATGACTCGGTCGAACTCCTCAGTAGTAGGCAGACGGCGAGCAGTGGCCAAAATGGCCGGTGAATAAGATGCTGAGGATGAAACGAAAGTCAGAGGTGGTGCCGTGTGGAGCAGCTCCATCCTGCTGGCAGGACCGCCCCGAACTAAGTCCATGCGGGCAGCCACAAGATCGTCCACGAGGTTGTCGAAGGATTCCTCCAGAGCCTTGAGATACTCCACAACCATCTCGATGGCTTCATCACGCTCTCCCCTATGGCAGGCAAATGCATAGTGACAAGTATATGGCATGTGGCATGGGAGGTAGCGGTAGCGACGAGTCTTCATCATAGGAAGGATATCCCGAAGGCGAGCTATTGCCTCACGGGCGGCCATCTGCATGGCATGCCTCTCCGTAGGCATGGCCCTTCCCACAAAACGGAAGTGGCGTGATGCAGAACGTCCTCCCTTGAATTGCACCACGGCCTGGTGCATAGACACGTCGTCGCTGAGCTTGTGCTGATAGAGCGTGAACTCCGGACGTGTCGCTGGCCCGATCGCGAGCTTGGCGATGGAGACGAGGAGTTTGACGAACCCCTTGGCCACATTAGTGAACACCCGAGTCTCGCAGTCGTTGCCAGCCATCTACAAAAGTAGGCAAAAATTCTGAGTAGTCAAATCATAAATTTATGACGACCAACAGAAAATAGCTACATTTGCAAAATGCTGAAAAAGCACCTAAGACGCTAATAACCGATTAGCGATCGCACCTAGTGGCTTCCTACAGTCAGCCTGGCTCTGATACCAAGCTTGTCACGACCGGTTTTCCAATAAAATACTTTATTGAGAAATCGATCCCTTTTACGTACCAGTAAGAAGAATTCCTTCTCACTGGTAGACAATATCTTGATCATAGAAGAAAAATACCAGGAGTACTAAATATAATACAAGGTTGAGCGGAGGCTGCTCAACGATTTATTACAAGCACGCCAATAAAGCGTAAAGGCAGATAGGGTGGCATAACTACTAACTCACGATAAAAGCGGTGATGGATATATCACAGCGAAGCAGGTGACGTGACTCCTGAAACTACAGCTCTTCGAGCGTCGGAGTGAGGCTCGAGGATACTTATTGCGGGTAGCGGAAGCGTATATAATACAAGTGACCAATATCCAGGATCGCACGGGACTGACTGGGACTCCTCTAGGCGTCGGACTCGCTATCAAACTCTTCATCCATGAGATCGCCTTCGTCAATATCTGGCCAAAACAACAAGCCAGGTGAGTACTATGAAAGTACTCGCAAGACAGTTCGGACATATGATATAACAAATGTAAACATGATGCATATGAACAGATTTAATAGAGCGCACTCAAACAACGGGATAATAATGCGTGAGAAAATAAAAGGGAAGTCGGGCGGTAGTCCTCCCGAAATCCCAATGCAATACTGAGGGCCGGACGAGTGTCTGAATGACTCCTCGAAAGGTAACGAATGAAATAACAATGCCGCAGTCGGGCGTCATGGCGACACCACATAAAGGGCTTATAACAGAAAATAAAAGACAGTGCGTGCCGCAGTCGGACGTCTGAAGCGACATCACATAAAGGGCTTATATTGAAAGTAAATAACGGACATGCCAGAGTCGGACGTCTGAGCGACATCACATAAAGGGCTTATATTGAAAGTAAATAACGGACATGCCACAGTCGGACGTCTGAGCGACATCACATAAAGGGCTTATATTGAAAGTAAATAACGGACATGCCACAGTCGGACGTCTGAGCGACATCACATAAAGGGCTTATATTGAAAGTAAATAACGGACATGCCACAGTCGGACGTCTGAGCGACATCACATAAAGGGCTTATATTGAAAGTAAATAACAAGGATGCCACAGTCGGACGTCTGAGCGACGTCTCATAAAGAGCTCATATTTCACAACTTAATATTTCAGTAGCTCAATGAATTTAAATCATATCACGGGCATATTCAAGTATGAGATAAAATAAAGGTTAGTCCATACACAGGAATAACAATGCAACCGGGATTACCACTTAAGCTTGTTCACCGGGGATAAATTTCCACGAAGATAGATATGGATATACTGGCCATGGTCCTTGATCATGGACACGATGACTCGAAAGGATTTGACTCTGCAGAGTTTGTACTTTAACCACAGCCAACGGATTTCAGTAGTCACAAGGACTAGTTTACCCTCGGCCAACGTTCTAACCAATACGGTGTTTTAGGAGAAACACATCTAACCAGTACACACCCATTTAACATTCCGATGCCAGGAATCACCCTCGGCCAACGTTCAAGAAAAACCTTGAGACGGGGAGGCTACAACCTCGCGTAGCATGGGATCAAATTTATATACGCGCGCTCTAAGGAGTGCCCCCCTCTCGGTCCCAACCGGAAACACCCATGCCCCTGACCGGATGACTGGCTTTAATCCAGGGCCATGGAACCCTCATCCCGGCCCCTCTATTTGGTGTGTACTCGGAAATAGGTTACCAACTTACTAAACCGCATCCTTTGCAGAAAACATGTGGCAGCACGAAAGGGGGAGAACGGTAACGTGGCTCAATCCACGTTAACGTCGGAGTTTATCGGATAACGTAAGACTGGCATGCTACAACAATACCACCTTACTGCCTTTCATGTCACCACATGACTAGGCCATCTCTCCTGAGAGATCACAGTAATCTCGGAACACACGGATAGTTGCCTCACATGCAACGAGATACTCACCGATGCTCACATGCCATGCACAAACCGTTCAAGCAAACATGGAAAACACCTATCATATCAAAGGTTCGAACATGCTTGCCTAGTTCGGAGAAGTCGGAGTCTAGCTCGGCGAAGTTCGCGGCTCCGTCACCTCTTCCGGAACCTACGGCATAGCGAAAACGGGTACTAACGTGAAAACCAACGCGTGCATAAAAATTGTTCCAATTTTTTTCCAAATAAATACTATAAAAAACTAGACAAAAATACAAGACTGACAAAAAAAGAATCACTCAAAAATCATCTTTTACTAAAAAGTTATAAGGGTTTTAGTCCAGGGACTAATCTGTGATGAAACAGAAAAGATCCAGGGACTTAATTGAGAAAACCAAAAAACGGTTCGGAGGAAAAGCGCCAGCCCACAGAGAAAACGTATTTGCCCGAAGGCGCCAACAGAAAACGTTTCACGTGAGAAAACAGAAGAGAGGCTGACGGAGGGGTCCCACATGTCAGGTTTAAAAAGTCCGCCGGCGCCCGAAGACTGCGGTGGTCGCCGGCGTCGAACCACGGCGAGGCAGGGAGATCGGAGTGTACCAAGAGGTTCAGTGCGTCCTTCCGCGTCGGTGGGTGGTGGACTTGACCAACGGAGAGCACCACGTCGACGGCGACACTTTCTCCGGCGGACGGCGGCTCGGGCGATGGTGGAGAACTCCGATGGGTGCTGCAAACTCCGAATTGAAGCGCGGGTCAGGAGAGTGGATGCATAAGGAAGCTACTGGCAAGAGTTGAGTGGTGGAGGTGCACGCACGGGAGCGAATTGAGCTGGATCCCGTGGCGGGTTGCGGCGGCCGGAGTTGGGGAAGAAGGCTCCCTCGGGGCTCTTCTAGTGGCTTGGAGTGGTCTAGGTGGAGTGCAGAGATGGTGTGGGTTCGAGTTCGAGCTCGGGGCCTATATTTATAGGAGATTCGAGGGGGTGGCCGTGAACGGGAAATCTCCGGCGAGCGATTACAGCGAGGCAGTGGTTGAGCAGGGGGTTTAGGAGGCTGGGTATCATCAGTGAGAGTTACTGGTGTTGTTTCACTGCTAACCTTGGTCTGGTGTGGCATAATGGCGCCGGTCCTCGACGGAGCGGCCGTACGGCCACGGCGGCGGCAGAGAGCGCGCTCCACGCCCAGCAGTTCACGACGAGGGTGGCAGCGCGCACTGGGGAGTGGATGGCCACACGGCGGCCTCCGGTGGCTTGGGCGGCGCTGGACGGCGGCGTCTGCGCTGCGCCTCTCTCTGGTGGCCGCAAAGCTGCCGCTGCCCTCGCTCACGGGGCGGCGCACCTCCACCTGCTCGTCGCCGACGCCCGCAACCTTCCACGTGTTCGTGCGGCGCAGGGACAAGGGGGAGGGGACGGGGAACAAGGCGCCAATGCGGCACTGTCGAGATCGACAACAGGTTCTGAAGAAAACGACAGTAGATCACTGAACTGTATTTCTGAATTTCTGATCTTGACATTGACAATGCTCTGCAGGTGTTCGACAGAATGATTTGGCATGAAGAAAAAAATTTCTGGAGCTGGGACTTGGTGAGGTGACTACTCAATGCATCCAGAGGCTGCCTGAATTTTCTCAGATTTTTGGGAGAAGATTTCAAATGAATTTCATCAAATTTGACAAAACTGGTCCAAACTTGCAGTAAGAATAGTTTGAAAATTTTGAACTGGAGACCAGTGGATCTTCATGGATCTTGGTTGAGGGCTCAAAGGACTAGTTGGGGAAATTGGTTTGGAGGCAAGATTCAAAGTAGAATTGGTAGTTCCTTTGAAAACCTCCAAGGATCAAAGTAGAAGGCAGAAATTATTTATGATGAGAAATAAATAGAAATAGATATATGGAGAGGTTCAACTTGCTGGATTTGAAACATACCATGATCCAAAGATGAGGAAAGGCTTATGGGAGTGGATTTCCACTTAGGTCATGGCAAGAGGAATTTTTGAAAAGGGGAGAAGATCACTTCAAAATGCCATAGGGCTATTTAAAAGATTTTTCAAAATGAATTTTCCCAAGTGAAAAGCATTTGGTTTTGAGTCCAAATAAAAGGGAAAACCTCCAAGACCAAAATCAAGTCTTGGGTGAATCCAAATAAAACACTTGCCATAAAAGAAATTTTTTGAGAGGGTTGGTTCTTTAGAAAAATTTAAATACCCTCCTCAAATAAAAATAAAAGTTTTGAAAAATCCAATTAAAATTTTTGGGTGTCACAGCGTGTTTTTCCTCCCGCGCTACTGGTAAGACGCAGCACCCGGCCCCACCACCTTTTTCCACCCATCCTCCCCCCCATCTCCTCTCCTCCCTTTCCCCTACCTCCCACATCCTCCCTCTCTCACTCTTCTTCTTCCTCAATACTTCTCCCCCCATTACTCTCCCTCTTCTACCTAACTTTCTCTCTCTTCATTACTCCTAGCTAACTACACCACCTCCATTAATGCATCTCCTTTCTCTTTTTCCTTCCCCCTCCACTAGTTGAAGTTGTCTCCTCCCAAATTAGCTAGCTAGGTAGATGTAGCATTTAGTTAATAAGTGACCTATTTGCCCCCTAACTAGATCTATCTTTGTCAAGAAGAGCTTTGTGCACTTTTGATCTCCTACATCATCATCTCCACCGTGTGCTCGATCTCGAGATAGAGGTGATTAAAATTTCATGCTTTTGCAAAATGGAAATATGTGTATGTGTGTGTGATATGATAATTGGGCACTATGATGGAAATTGTGTGTGTGCCATGAGTTGATGCCAAATTGTGCTTTTGAGTTGCCTATGTTTTGCCGAAATGTCGATTTATTTCCGTTTCGGCGAATTCCGGCCAAACTCTAGATCTATATGTCCTATTTTTAGGGAAGGTCATGCTGAATTTTTATATGACTTTGATGCATGCATGCATTTTTATAATCAATTTGTTTATTATTACCATGCAGACGTTCATGATGGTCAGTGGAACGATGGTGGACAGGTGGTTGCGGTCGGCGGTGCAGGACATGAAAGAAAATAACTGGACAGAGGTTTTATGTTCGTGTCGAAAATGCAAAGGAATAGTTTGGCTCGACCCCTATGACGATGGTCGTGTCGAAGCGCACCTGCTCATGACTGGTTTCATGGATGGCATACTCGGTGGATAATTGAAGATGAGGATGACGATGTTGGGGACGCCGACGGGGCAGGCAATGACGACACGGGGCAAGACGAAGAGATGATCGATAATGGTGGCGGCGAAGAGGCCGGACATGGCGGCGGAGAAGGGGTCGGACATGGCGGAGGAGAAGGGGCCGGACATGGCGGCGGAGAGAACGTGGACTCCATGCAGCAGAGTTCGTCGGTACTAAGTTCAATCGTGCGGGACCCTCATGTTCAAGCACTGCTTCGCAAGGAGACGAGTACTGAGAGAGCTGCTTCTAGAGAGGAGGCTAAGCTGGAGCAACTGGTGGTAGACTTGAACACTCCATTGTATGATGGTTACAATCCTGAGGTGACTCGCTTGAGTTTCACGCTCCAACTCCTGAAGACGAAGGCTAAAAACAAATGGACCGACACTAGCCTCGATGAGCATCTCAAGTACCTAAAGGATGTTCTTCCCGCGGGGAATCTATGTCCTACTAGTGTTGACGAGGCCAAGAAGATTGTGTACCCTCTTGATCTGCCGCACGTTAGATACCATGCATGCATCAACGATTGCATAATTTATCGGAAGGAGCACGCGGAAAAAACAAGCTGACCGGTGTGCAATGCTTCTCGATACAAGAAGGCCGGGAAGAAATGTCCCCAGAAAGTTGTATGGTACTTACCGATCACTCCCCGTCTCCAGCGGTATCTCGTAGATCCCAAGGAAGCAAAGCTAATGCGCTGGCACGCGGAGAGGAAGAAGCCCGACGATGGAGATGATCCAAAGCTGAGATACGTCAAGGATGGAAGCCAGTGGAGAGCGTTGAACAGCTTCTATCGGTATTTTGAATGTGATGCAAGGAACATCGTGCTCGGCGCGTGTACCGATGGCATGAATCCGTTTGGCAACCAAAACACCAACCATAGCACATGGCCCGTGTTTGTATGGATGTACAACCTCCCCCTTTGGTTGTGCATGAAGTCGAAGTACATTCACATGAGCATGCTTATTCAAGGGCCGGAACAACCAGGAAATAATATTATTTTGTATCTGGGGCTACTTCAAGAGGAGTTAGACACGTTATGGAAAACAGCAGCCAAGACATGGGATGCCAGCAAAGGCGAGTATTTCTACATGAGAGTTGCGCTGATCACGACGATGCACGACTATCTTGGTTACGAATATGTCGCAGGCCAGGTGTGCCATGGATATTGCAGATGCATGCAGTGCATGGATGATACGACGTCTCAGCAGCTAACGTCAAGGAAAGATGGCGGGTCTAGGAAAATCGTGTACTTGGGGCATCGAAGATGGCTCGAACAGGACGACCCGTGGAGATCTATTCAATGTTCGCGCTGAGCATCGAGGACCTCCACGTAAGCGGAGCGGCGCCGAAATTGATGGGCTATTGAAAAACTAGAAGGAGTGCCCCGTGCTGGGAAAGACGATGAAAAAGGCGCCGGAGCCATTGCTGAAGGTATGGAAGACGAGGTATGTGTTCTGGGACTTGGAGTACTGGCACATACTCGATACACCTCATTGCCTTGATCAAATGCATATCTATAAGAATGTCCTTGAGAGCTTGCTCGCGACACTGATGAACATGCCGGATAAGACCAAGGATGGGCCGAAGGCAAGAAAAGACTTGCAAGATTTGAATATCAGGGAAGATCTACACATGCTGGCCCATAAAAAGTCAGACGAGACAGAGACGGAGACAGAGGCGCGGGAGAAGAAGGGCAAGAAAATAAAGAAAGAGGATTATTGCCCCCCTTCTTGCTTCACCTTAAGTCAGGCTGAGATCGATCAATTCTTTAAGTGCCTTACCGGAGTCAAAGTTAGTTCTGGTTACTGTGGCAAGATAAGCAGATATCTAGACACAAACAAGAAAAGGTTCAGCGGGATGAAGTCCCATGACTGTCATGTGATGATGATGCAGATACTACATGTTGCCCTTAGAGGGATAATGGACAAGCACGTCCGTGACACGCTTATTGGTCTCTGCAACTTTTTCGACGTCATCTCTCGGAAGTCGATCAGTGTGAAGCGGCTCCGAAGGCTACAGGAAGAGATCGTTGTGATACTGAATGAACTTGAGATGTACTTCCCGTCCGCGTACTTTGACGTGATGGTGCATCTGTGTGTCCATATTGTGGATGACATAATAGACCTGGGCCGTCATTTCTGCACAACATGATGTCATTTGAGAGGATGAATGGGATCATCAAAGGATTCGTTCGTAAGATGCCCCATCCGGATGGAAGCATCGTCCAGGGCTATCTGACACAAGAGTGCATCTCTTTCTACGAGAATTTTCTATATGGCGCAGACCAGCCACCTGGTGTTAGTGTTGGTTTGCCCGTTAACAAACACGATGAGAGGCTCAAAGGGGAAGGTCACTCCAACGGTCATAGGGAACTGCACGTGGCATACTCAATTCGACGCAGCGACTTTGACAGGACAAACTTGGTAGTGCTACAACACCTAGACGAGGTAGATCCTTTCGTGGCACTGCACAAAAAAATTATCACAAAGAAGTATCGTGACCGGGGGGTATGCAGGACAGACGCCGAAGTTACTAGAGAGCACAACTCCACTTTCCTGCATTGGTTCAAAGAGCATATTATTGCTAATCCCCGGGAGGAGGGCTCTAAGGACGGATTGCTCATATAAGCCTTAGCACATGGCCCCTCGCCCGACCTCGTAACCTATCAGGTATACGATATCAACGGATACACGTTCTACACGGAGGCCAAAGATATGGACAGTGATGATTAGAACTCAGGGGTGACGATGGAATGCATGACCGGTAGCGACAACAGAGCAACTGAAAGATTTTACGGAAGGGTTGAGGAGATCTGGGAGCTTGACTACTCTGGACTGCACAACACGACGATGTTCCGTGTCAGATGGGCTAAGAATGTCAAATGAGAAAACCGGAATTTCACTACCATAACTATACCCGACGCCAAGAGCGCTACCGTGAACGCTGTCGCAAAAAACGAGCCATGGGTACATGCTAAGCACGTGACACAATGCTTCTTCATAACCGACCGGCGGAATCCCAGCCGTGTTGTCGTGAGGGGAGGCAAAAGGAACATCATTGGAATGAATGGAGTCGCCAATGAGGAAGACTACGATCAGTACGGCAACCCAATGAGGGAAGATGACGATGATGATGAAGTATACGTCAAAAGAAGAATCAATACTACATTACGTAAGAAAAATCGTACTCCAAGGAAAAGGCAAAGTCACAATGAGGGGCTCAATTATTCTTCAACGAACAAGAAGGGAAAGAAACTGACTCAAAAACGAAAACGTCAACACTGAGGAACCGTATGTTATCGGTCAAATGATGTAATATATATGTTCCTATTTTGTATACACACTTAGCCATTATTATGCATAGGTCCAATGATGTAATATATATGTTCCTATTTTGTATACATATTTAACCGTCAAATGATGCAATATATATCGCCTTCCCTTCGTCCACTGCTCTCGGAATAAAAAGTGAGAGAAAATAAAGGAAAAGAAAATAGAAGGAAACAAACAGGAAAACTGTTATATAGGTACTGGTTATAGCAACAGCGCTTTCTTGAGAAAAGAGCTATAGCTAGTCAACATAGCAGTAGCGGTTTCCACACGAAACCGCTATAGCTACCTAGAGTAGCTATAGCGCGTTTTACCTAAACGCGCTATTGCTATTGTCACACCCTATCTAGTTCATGCATTAGAGTGCTTGCATCATGTTTAATTTATCAACAACTTGGAAATGGGGATGACAGAACCCCCAGCACCCCCCTGAAACCAACTAGCGTTTACTAAAAAATATTTTCAATGAACCTGAAATGCCCTTCTAAAATGTTCATCATCTTTGCCTTGGTCCTAAACCTCTGACAAAAATGGTGCACAATTTTCTAGGTCATCCTAAGGTCACTGGATTAAATCATTAGTTATTAGAATTTGGGCATTTAAATGCTAATAGATATTTTAAATGCTCAAATAATCCTAAACTAAAATGTTCCATGTTGGATTTATTCCAACCAGGGGCCATGAGAAGTTTGGTGATTTTTGAAAGTGCCTAGCTATTTTTAGAAATGCCACAAACTTGCGGAAATAAAACAAAACAGAATTAAATAGAAAGAGAGAGAGAAAGGCCAGAGGCCACTTACCTGGCAAGCCCACCTGGCGGCCCAGCACTGTGTTGGCCCGTGCCAGCCAGCTGCTTCCTCCCGCCAGGCAGGCAGGCGGGAGGTGACGCCGGCGCGCCCGAGCTCGCCACGGCGCCACCTGCTTGCCGCTTCGCCCCTGATCACACTGGTCGGCCTCCACGTCGCCCGCTCGACCGCCCCGACACCTCACTCTCCCCCCTGCTCCTCTCTCTGCTCTCCCCCACCATGGCTGACGTTGTCACGCCCGCGCCACCGTGAAACTCGCGTCCACCGTCGTCCCCGCGCCGCGCTGCCATGTCCACGAGCTCCACCATCGTCTGCTTCGTCGAGCTAGCCGAGCCCCGAGCGCTCGCACGCTCTACTCCATCTTCTTCGACCCCGTCTTCACCGAACACCGTCAGAGATCCCCTTTGCCGTCACCGCCACACCAGTTCGTCCCCGACCTCCCCGTCTGCCGCGTTATGATCGCCGTGGGCCCAGCTACCTCCTCCCCCTTCCAGTTCTCGCTCTCGAGCACCACAGCGACTGCACCGAGCTCGGTCGCACCCGCCGCCGCCACCGCACGTTGCCGTCGTGGCCACAACCATGTTGGCTTGATTCCGAGCACGCCGTCGTCTTCACCGCACTCGCAGGAGCCCATAGCACTGCTCCACGCACCTCGCCGTGCCTCCTAGCGACGAGTTCGAGCTTGTCCGAGCTTCGGCCGCCGCCAAGCTCGTCGCCGGCGTTGTTTCCGGCCACCCCAGCTCCACCCACTGCCACCACTCGACGCGGCTCACTCCCCGCATCACGTAGATGTGCTCCGTCGTCGTTTTGGTCGTCGGAGCACGAATCCCGCACTGCCCCGCCGCGTTTGGCCTTGCCGGCGGCTAAACACCGGCGAGTTTGACCCTGGGTGGACCCAGTTTGACCCCATTGGGTATATGACAAGTGTGACCCGCATGCTAATTAAGTTAGGATTAGGACTAACTAAAAATTAGTTAGACTAATGACACTGACACACGGGGCCCACTGGTCAGGTTTGACCTGGACCGTCCCCGTTGACTGCTGACGTCACCCTGACACAATGCTGACGCAGTAAATCATTTACTTGATTTGTTCTTGTACAGGAAATTCCAAAAAATGTTCTAAACTTCAAAAATTCATAGAAATTAATCTGTAACTCCAAATGCAAAGATTTATATATGAAAAATGATCAGAAAAATCCAATCTTTCCATCTGTAGTGTTTTCATGCAAGTCAGAACAATTTAACCTTGCTGTTTAAGTGAAACAAGCTAATGCACTAATATGACTACATATCATGAGCTTTCATTTGAATCTTTGATTCCAATGGACTCAAACCAACCTGTTTTACAATGCATTAGCCAAAACACAACCATATTGCCATGTCATAGCATGCATCATATTGTTGCATATTGCCATGTGATGATTGTGTTCCGTTGTGTCTTCCGTGGTAGGTTCTGCCTCTGAGGATACCTACGAATATCCGACTGAAGGGCAGTACCCTACTACCACCTCATCAGGCAAGCAGCCCCATTGATCATATCGATACAATCCCGTGTTCTCACTCCTGCTCCCATTTACTACATTAAGACAACAACGTTTTAAATTACTGTGTGCTGCGGTAGTTGAGCCAATTTCCTCTGCATGACCTGTCATTGCCACAGTAACTAGATGAAACCCACTAGCATTTCTAGGAGTTGATTGAGCCATGTTTGTGTTTCCTACCTTGCTATGCCTGCTATGCTTAGAGTTGTGTCAGGTCTGGTTCATCTGGGTGATGGGCTAGAGTGAAATGAATATGTCGGTAATGTGAGTGATGTGTTGAACACGATTTGGTAAAGGTATCGATGAGAGGCCATGTAGGAGTACATGGTGGGTTGTTTCATTGGAACCGTCCTTAAGCACCGAGATCTGTATGTGTGATTTAAGAACCAGCTACTACCATGCATTGGGCCCGAAACCAATGGACCCTCTCGGCTTCTTAACCACCCTAGTCCTCTGTCCAGGAGTTGCAACTAGTTTCTGGTGTTTATAGGATATGTGTTGGCGGCCGTGCGTAGCGCTGACCCTAGGGGTGGGCTATGATGCGGTACATACATCGTGGCATGGTGTACCGAGTCGCCCGTTTGGTGTCTCGGGAACCCTGTACACATCGTTCGGGGCCGTATGTGGAAACCTCGGCCGGACTCCCTGCGGATGGAACCTGGATAGGCAATAAACCTGGACTAGAGACTTGAGTGTTTAGGTAGGCCGTGGCCGACACCCTCATTGGGCTTCCGCTTGAAGGTTGCCGAGTACATGTCGTGTAAACGACGGTAAGTGGTGAGAGCGTGTATGAAGAAGTACACCCCTGCAGGGTTAACATCATCTATTCGAATAGCCGCGTCCGCGGTAAAGGACTACTTGGTTGCCTATACAGTTCATAGACAAGTAAATGGATAATCCTAAAAGCCTCAAGACAAGTGTGTGTGCCGTGGATGGCCCTTCCGTAGGATGAAGGAGGAGGATCCACGGTAGTGTATTGTTGTGGTGAGTAGTGGACTCGTGTGCGCAAAACATTTACAAGTTGATGTCTCGTAGGATAGCTTAGCCAAGAGTCAAAGCTGGCTTGCTGCAATAACCCCACTATCCTTCTTGAGAATGTTGCATGTATAGTAGGATCTGTTGTAAGACTTGCTGAGTACCTTTGTACTCATGTTTGCTTAATTACTGTTGCAGAAGAGAACACCGCCCCCTCCAATGGGTTCTATAGAGATCTCGACATTGATGAGTGACTTGCCACCCAGGTGGTGATCCTGAGCCATGAAGGGCCTTGTAGATAGACAGGCTTCGTCAAGCCTTCTTGCTTTCTAGTTGTCTGTACTTAGACAAGTTTGCTTCCGCATGTGCTTGTATGTTTGTATGACTTGAGTGTCGGGTCTTGTGACCCCTACCTGTATGAACATATTATGTATGGCTCTCTGGAGCCTTCTAAATAAAGTACTTTGAGTTGTAGAGTTTTGTTGTGATGCCATGTTGTATTTACACATATCGAGCATATTGTGTGTATGTTTGAAATGCTTGGTATGTGTGGGATCCGACAATCTAGTTGTTTATCCTTGGTAGCCTCTCTTATGGGGAAATGTAGTCTGGTGCTTCCACTGAGCCTTGGTAGTCCGCTACAGCCCGGTTTACCGGAGTCCTGCTAGCCCAGCACTACTGCTATGGAACACTTAGACTGGCCGGCATGTGATTCACTTCATTCCTGTGTCTGTCCCTTCGGGGAAATGTCACGCGGAGACATCCGGAGTCCTGTTAGCCTGCTACAGCCCGGGTTCCCGGAGTCCTGTTAGCCCAGTTGCTACAGCCCGGATTCATACGCTGTTGACCGACATGCTCGATGTTGATTCATGTATGCTGTCCCGTAAGTTAGTGCCACTTTGGGTTCACGACTAGTCATGTCGGCCCGGGTTCTCTGTCATATGGATGCTAGCGACACTATCATATACGTGAGCCAAAAGGCGCAAACGGTCCCGGGCCATGGTAAGGCGACACCCGTGGGAATACCGTGCGTGAGGCCGCAAAGTGATATGAGGTGTTACAGGCTAGATCAGTGTGACTTAGAATCGGGGTCCTGACAGCGTTGGCATCAGAGTCGGACTGCCTGTAGGTTCGTTAAGCCAAACTGGTCGATGTCGAGTCTAGAAATGCTTTAGTTATATGTAGGGGAATTGATTGTGGGAGGGACGTAAGGCTCTTTTACTCCTTTACCTTATGCCCTCTGATCTGAGTCATCCTCTTCTCTTTCTACGTGGGTTAAGGACTAGGATCTCATCTTCTATCAGGTTCACGTGTTACTAATCCGTAGAATCTTAGGATTGTTGGTTCCAGGCCTCAGTTCAGTTTCTACTTCTTTTAGTATGTTGTCTGTTGAACCAGAACCTTGATATGATGTTGTTGAGTGGTTTTGCCAACTGTTGTGAATGTCTCAAATCTTTTTCTGAGCATTTACAGCCGTTATGCTGTCTGATTTCTCCTAGAAAATTCTAATGGCTTTGCATTATTTCATGCTTTCAGATGGCCACCCGCACCCAGAATCAAGTGGTTCGTTTGACTCGATGCCTCGATGTACCTGGTCACACGCCATGCTGGTCCGCGTGATGACCGAGGCTGGCTATCGATGGTATCCTGAGTATACCGTTGAGGAGCAATATCGAGATTTCAACCAGAGCCAATACCTTTGCACAGTCAGGATATACCCTTCCTATCCTGGAGCTACTGAACCCCTCCATTGCTCATATGGACTTGGGGTTACCATCGAGATGTCCGTGCAGGACGCTGCTTACTCGATGATGACCATCATGCGAGCTAGACTTCCTTTGCTTTGGAACACTGAGTTCCGCTATATGCCAGCATCACTCCCTGGTGCAGAAGGTTACTACCAGGCTCTCTACACTGACTCCTCCCATGAGGATTCACTACTCCGCACCACCACAGAGATGCTTGAGGACAAGGACCGTGAGAATCGTGCTTTGCGAATGGAGCTTTTCAACAGTCGATCTGATCACTGGGCCACTCTGACACGGTTTGCACCTGCCGTGCAGGCTGGGTATATGGACATGAGGGATTTGTACCCCGTGTGGTTTGGTCTGCCGGATCGTATGGACTGGCGTGATGTAGGAGGCATCACCCCTCCCCGTGGACCTAGTCTGCCACCGTTTGTTGGACCAAGGCCACATCCGAGTCCTTATGGACCGCAAGCTCCACAGGACCGACTGTTTCGAGATGATCATGTTCAGCTCCCAGGACATGGTGGTAATCTCTATGAAGATTACTACGGAGACATCTGAGTTGGTATTAGCTTCACTAGTATTGTAACAGTTGTATTTCCACAGTCATGCACGTCTGGTGGAATATGACTTAGTGTGTACTGAATTCCGGAGGCGTAGAAAATAATGTATAGGAGCTTGGAATGCCTGTGATGAGATGTAATGTTCTTCACCGTAGTTGTACTTCAGCCTGGGCTTGTACTGAACTATGTATGGTGTGTATGATCGATGGTATATATATGGCAGTTTCTGTATTACCATGTCGTACGGATAAACATCTCTGCATTCCGTGTCATCCATTACAATCTGCATTCTTATGCCACAGTTTTGCCATCCTTGTCTAAACCGTTGTTTTGTTTTCCTAGGATGGTGAACACCCGAAGCACCCCTGTTGTTCAGGAGCAGGGTAAAGCCAATGGAGCTAGAGATGGGAATCTGCCCCATCCACCTTCCTTGGCTGAAGTCATGCTGGAGCCAGAAAGGAATAAACGCGAGACCAACCGGTTGTTAGAACGCATCAAGCAGAATATTGCATGTTCCCAGAGGAACAACTTGGTGTCTCTCAATGATTTCATCAAGCTGACCCCGCCAACTTTCCATCATTCTATCGAGCCTCTCGATGCGGATGATTGGCTTCACAGCATTACCCATAACCTACGTTCTGCACGCATAGCCGAGGCTAATAAAGTCACTTACGCTGCTTATCGCCTTGAGGGCCCTGCTAGCTTTTGGTGGGAAAACTATGAGGCTATGCGCCCAGCCGGCCAGATTACCACTTGGGAAGAGTTCAACACGGCTTTCCGTGAACACCACATTCTGGAGGGTCTTATGGATCGCAAGAGAGAGGAATTATGCAACTTCACCCAAGGCAGACTGACCGTGCATGCCTACAGCCGTGAGTTTGGAAACATGGCACGTTATGCACCGGAGGAAGTGTCCACTGACGCCAAGAAGCAGGCGAGGTTCCAGAAGGGACTTAGACCCGAGCTTCGCCGGACCTCTGTTTGCACGAGTGCACCTCCTTCCAGAAGCTTGTGAACAAGGCCGTCAGTGCTGAGACCGGTCAGACTAACTTTGAAGCTACACGTAAGCATTCCCGTGATTTTGGTTCTTCATCCGGCTCTGGTTCTCAGAAGCGCCGGGTGTGGATTCCAAACACAGCTCTGCCACCCAGGTTCACTCCGAGGCCATCCTATGAGGCGCCTCGCCCAACCCAGCAGTATACATCGCCTAAGGCTTATGCTGGACCGGCCACCAATGCTGCTCCACGCACCAACACTGTGACATGCTTCAAGTGCGGAGAGTCGGGTCACTACAGTCGAGAGTGCCCCTAGAACAATAACCCCAACCAGTCTGGAAAGTCCGTTGGCCGTGGTAAGCCAGCGGGAAAGGTGCTTTATGCCAAGCCAGGCACCACTGCACGTGGCCATGTTAACTATGTCTCAGCAGAGGAGGCTCATGATGATCCCAACGTCGTCCTTGGTACGCTCCTTGTTAACTGCCATCCGGCATCTGTTCTTTTCGATACTGGAGCATCTCATTCATTCATATCTGAGAGCTATGCTCGATTGCATAACACGACATTTTGTGACATGCCCACCTCCATGGTAATTCAAACCCCTGGCTTCTAGATGGCAAACTTCTAGAGTAAGCCATGGGAATGAAATTCTTGTCGATAGACTTGTCTTCCTTGCATCCTTAATAGCTCTCAAGTCCTCGGACATAAATATCATCTTAGGTATGGACTGGATGTCAGCCCATTATGCTAAGATTGATTGTGCCACTAGAACTGTTCAACTTACTCACCCATCGGGCAAGACAGTCAATGTCTTAACCCGAGTGGCCAAGCGTCAGCTCTACTCCCTAAATGCCAACCCTCTTCCAGACCTTGAAGATATTCCGGTAGTCCGTGACTTCCCGGATGTCTTTCCAGAAGAATTGCCAGGTGTTCCACCTAACAGGGATGTCGAGTTCGTGATAGACCTTGTACCAGGAACCGTTCCAATCTCTAGAAGACCCTATAAGATGGCACCCCTAGAACTAGCTGAGCTTAAGAAACAACTCGATGAGTCCTTGAAAAAGGGTTTCATCCGTCCTAGTTCTTCTCCATGGGCTTGCCCCGTCCTCTTCGTCAAGAAGAAGGATGGTACGGATCGGATGGTTGTAGATTATCGACCCGTCAACTTGGTTACCATAAAGAACAAGTATCCGCTCCCCAGGATCAACGATCTGTATGATCAGCTCGTTGGATCCTCAGTCTTCTCCAAAATGGATTTGAGGTTGGGTTACCATCAAATCAAAATCAAGAACGGGGACATACCCAAAACGGCCTTTGTTACTCATTATGGCCAATACGAGTACACCGTGAATTCCTTCGGTTTAACCAATGCCCCAGCCACTTTCTCTCGGTTAATGAACTCGATCTTCATGGAGTATTTGGATAAATTCGTCATGGTATACCTCGATGATATACTCATCTACTCCAAGAATGAGGAAGATCATGCCGAGCATCTAAGGCTAGTATTGACGAAACTTCGAGAGCATCGCCTATATGCCAAATTCTCTAAATGTGAATTTTGGTTACCAGAAGTGACCTACCTAGGCCATGTAATCTCTGGTAAGGGTATTGCTGTCAATCCTGAGCGAGTTCAAGCTGCCCTTGATTCGACTCCACCTAAAACGGTCAAGCAAGTTCGGAGTTTCCTTGGCTTAGCGAGCTACTGTCGCCGCTTCGTCGAGAATTTCTCCAAGGTTGCTAAACCTCTAACTGAACTCCTCAAGAAAGATAAAAAGTTCGAGTGGACCCCACAGTGTGAGTTCAGCTTTCAGGAACTGAAAAGACGCCTGACATCTGCTCTCGTACTGGTACCACCAGATTTCTCCAAGGACTTCATTATCTATTGCGACGCCTTGCGACAAGGACTAGGTTGCATACTCATGCAAGATTGTCATGTAATTGCCTATGCTTCACGGCAGTTACACCCACATGAGGAAAACTATCCCACACATGATCTAGATCTTGCAGCTGTAGTCCATGCACTCAAAACCTGGCGACATTACCTTCTTCACCGATTACCAAAGTCTGAAATATACTTTCACCCATCCGGATTTGAATCTCAGGCAAAGACGTTCGGTCGAGTTGATCTCAGATTACAACTTAGGGATAACATACACCCCGGGAAAAGCCAATGTTATGGCTGATGCACTAAGTCGTAAATCCTATTGTAACAACCTGATGTTACAACAAAGTAAACCACTTATCCACGAGGAATTTCGGAAGCTTAACCTTCACATTGTTCCTCAAGGATTCTTATCTACCTTGGTGGCGAAACCTACCCTTATGGATCAGATCATCAAAGCACAGAAGGTTGACCAGGGAATTTCCCGTATCAAGAGGAACATCAAGAAAGGAGTCGCAAATTGTTTCTCCATTGATGATCAAGGTGTCGTGTTCTTTGGAAACCGCTTAGTGGTTCCCAAGGCACGAAACCTGAGGCGGTTGATCCTTATGGAAGCCCATGAATCTCCTCTCACCATTCATCCCGGTAGGACTAAAATGTATCAAGACCTACGCCAGAGGTTTTGGTGGACTAGGATGAAGAGAGAAATCGCTCAATATATTGCAAATTCCGACGTCTGTCGTCGTGTTAAAGCAGAGCATCAACGGCCTGCTGGCAACCTTCAACCTTTAGCTATTCCTGAATGGAAATGGGATAAAATCGGTATGGACTTCATCACCGGGTTTCCCGGGACCAAGAAAGGGAATAATGCTATTTTCGTTGTCATCGATCGTCTTTCCAAAGTAGCCCACTTCCTACCTGTTCGGGAGAGTATAACCACTAGCCAGCTAGCAGACCTGTATATCTCTCGAATAGTGTCTCTTCATGGTGTTCCATTGGAGATTAACTCAGACCGTGGAAGTCTCTTCACCTCTTGATTTTGGGAAAGTTTCCAAAATGCTATGGGGACTCGTCTCTCCTTTAGCACCGCTTTCCACCCTCAATCAAGTGGTCAAGTAGAGCACATCAATCAAATTTTGGAGGATATGCTCCGAGCTTCTGTTATCTCATTCGGAATGGATTGGGAGAAATGCCTTCCATTTGCCGAATTTGCTTACAACAATAGCTATCAATCTATCTTGGGCAAAGCTCCTTTTGAAGTTCTCTATGGACGAAGGTGTCGAACGCCTCTTAACTAGTCAGAAACCGGGGAAAGACAATTCTTTGGCCCGGATATGATCCAGGAAGCAGAAGAGCAAGTTCGCATTGTTTGTGAAAAGTTGAAAATAGCCCAATCCCGTCAAAAGAGCCAATATGATCGTAAACATAAGGCCATGACTTTTGAAGTCGACGAGAAGGCTTACCTTCCAGTTACTCCTCTGAAGGGAACCCATCGATTCGGTATCAAAGGCAAATTGGCTCCTCGTTACATTGGTCCCTTTCGCATTCTTGCCAAACGAGGAGAAGTTGCCTACCAATTGGAACTACCTCCACATCTTTCCAGAGTTCATGATGTCTTCCACGTCTCTCAACTAAGGCGTTGCTTCTCGGATCCTATCCGTGGAGTGGACCACGAAACGCTTGATCTCCAAGATAATCTCACATACCGGGAATATCCCGTTCGTATCCTTGATCAAGCCGAGCGTACCGCTTGATACCACAACATCAAGTTTCTCAAGGTTCAATGGTCACACCATTCCGAGAAAGAAGCAACTTGGGAAAGGGAGGATCGTCTTCGACTTGAGTATCCCACCTTCTTCCCGACGGACCCTAAATCTCGGGACGAGATTCTTTTGAGTGGGGCTAAGTTGTCACACTGTAGCTAGTTCATGCATTAGAGTGCTTGCATCATGTTTAATTTATCAGAAACTTGGAAATGGGGATGACAAAACCCCCAACACCCCCCTGAAACCAACTAGGGTTTACTAAAAAATATTTTCAATGAATCTGAAATGCCCTTCTAAAATGTTCATCATATTTGCCTTGGTCCTAAACCTCTGACAAAAATGGTGCACAATTTTCTAGGTCATCCTAAGGTCACTGGATTAAATCATTAGTTATTTGAATTTGGGCATTTAAATGCTAATAAATATTTTAAATGCTCAAATAATCCTAAACTAAAATGTTCCATGTTAGATTTATTCCAAACAGGGGCCATGAGAAGTTTGGTGATTTTATAAAGTGCCTAGCTATTTTTAGAAATGCCACAAACTTGCAGAAATAAAACAAAACAGAATTAAATAGAAAGAGAGAGAGAGAAAGGCCAGAGGCCACTTACCTGGCAGGCCTACCTGGCGGCCCAGCACTGTGCTGGCCCGTGCCAGCCAGCTGCTTCCTCCCGCCAGGCAGGTAGGCAGGAGGTGACGCCGGCGCGCCCGAGCTCGCCACGGCGCCACCTGCTTGCCTCTTCGCCCCTGATCGCGTTGGTCGGCGTCCACGTCGCCCGCTCGACCGCCCAGACACCTCACTCTCCCCCTGCTCCTCTCTCTCGCTCTCCCCCACCATGGCCGACGTTGTCGCGCCCGCGCCACTATGAAACTCGCGTCCACCGTCGTCCCTGCGTTGCGCTGCCGTGTCCACGAGCTCCGCCGTCGTCTACTTCGTCGAGCTAGCCGAGCCCCGAGCGCTCGCACGCTCTACTCCGTCTTCTTCGACCTCGTCTTCACCGAACACCGCCGGAGATCCCCTTCACCGTCACCGACCTCGCCGTCTGCCGCGTTGTGATCGCCGTGACCCCAGCTACCTCCTCCCCCTTCCAGTTCTCGCTCTCGAGCACCACAACGACTGCACCGAGCTCGGCCGCACCCGCCGCCGCCACCACACGTCGCCGTCGTGGCCACAGCCACGTTGGCTTGATTCCGAGCACGCCGTCGTCTTCACCGCACTCGCAGGAGCCCGTAGCACCACTCCACGCACCTCGCCGTGCCTCCTAGTGCCAAAGTTGTCGCCGGCATCGTTTCCGGCCACCCCAGCTCCACCCACTGCCACCACTCGACGCGGCTCACTCCCCGCATCACGTAGATGTGCTCTGCCGTCGTTTTGGTCGCCGGAGCACGAATCCCGCATTGCCCGCCGCGTTTGGCCTCGCCAGCAGCTAAACGCCGGCGAGTTTGACCCCGTTGACCGAGTTTGATCCCGGGTGGACCCATTTTGAACCCCTGGGTCTATGACAAGTGGGACCCGCCTGCTAATTAAGTTAGGATTAGGACTAACTAAAAATTAGTTAGACTAATGACACTGACACGTGGGGCCCACTGGTCAGGTTTGACCTGGACCGTCCCCGTTGACTGCTGACCTCACCCTAACGCAATGCTGATATAGTAAATCATTTACTTGATTTATTCTTATACAGGAAATTCCCGAAAATGTTCTAAACTTTAAAAATTCATAGAAATTAACCTGTAACTCCAAATGCAAAGATTTATATATGAAAAATGATCAGAAAAATCCAATCTTTCCATCTGTAATGTTTTCATGCATGTCAGAACACTTTAACTTTGCTGTTTAAGTGAAACAAGCTAATGCACTAATATGACTACATATCATGCGCTTTCATTTGAATCTTTGATTCAAATGGACTCAAACCAACCTTTTTTACAATGCATTAGCCAAAACACAACCATATTGCCATGTCATAGCATGCATCATATTGTTGCATATTGCCATGTGATGATTGTGTTCCGTTGTGTCTTCCGTGGTAGGTTCTGCCTCTGAGGATACCTAAGAATATCCGACTGAAGGGCAGTACCCTACTACCACCCCATCAGGTAAGCAGCTCCATTGATCATATCGATATAGTCCCCATGTTATCGCTCCTGCTCTCATTTACTGCATTAAGACAACAACGTTTCAAACTGCTGTGTGCTGCGGTAGTTGAACCCATTTCCTCTGCATGACCTGTCATTGCCACAATAACTAGATGAAACCCACTAGCATGTGTGGGAGTTGATTGAGCCATGTCTGGGTTTCCTACCTTGCTATGCCTGCTATGCTTAGGTGGGTTGTTTCATTGGAACCGTCCTTAAGCACCGAGATCTGTATGTGTGATTTAAGAACCAACTACTACCATGCATTGGGCCCGAAACCAATGGACCCTCTCGGCTTCTTAACCACCCTAGTCCTCTGTCCAGGAGTTGCAACTAGTTTCTGGTGTTTATAGGATATGTGTTGGCGGCCGTGCGTAGCGCTGACCCTAGGGGTGGGCTATGATGCGGTAGATACACTGTGGCACGGTGTACCGAGTCGCCCGTTTGATGTCTCGGGAACCCTGTACACGCCGTATGTGGAAACCTCGGCCGGACTCCCTGCGGATGGAACCTGGATAGGCGATAAACCTGGACTAGAGACTTGAGTGTTTAGGTAGGCAGGGGCCGACACCCTCGTTGGGCTTCCGCTTGAAGGTTGTCGAGTACATGTCGTGTAAACGATGGTAAGTGGTGAGAGCGTGTATGAAGAAGTACACCCCTGCAGGGTTAACATCACCTATTCGAATAGCCGCGTCCGCGGTAAAGGACTACTTGGTTGCCTATACAGTTCATAGACAAGTAAATGGATACTCCTAAAAGCCTCAAGACAAGTGTGAGTGTCGTGGATGGCCCTTCCGTAGGATGACGGAGGAGGATCCACGGTAGTGTATTGTTCTGGTGAGTAGTGGACTCGTGTGCGCAAAACATTTATAAGTTGCTGTCTCGTAGGATAGCTTAGCCAAGAGTCAAAGCTGGCTTGCTGCAATAAGCCCACTATCCTTCTTGATAATGTTGCATGTATAGTAGGATCTGTTGTAAGACTTGCTGAGTACCTTTGTACTCATGTTTGCTTAATTACTGTTGCAGAAGAGAACACCGCCCCCTCCGATGGGTTCTATGTAGATCTCGACGTTGACGAGTGACTTGCCACCCAAGTGGTGATCCTGAGCCGTGAAGGGCCTTGTAGATAGACAGGCTTCGTCAAGCCTTCTTGCTTTCTAGTTGTCTGTACTCAGACAAGTTTGCTTTCGCATGTGCTTGTATGTTTGTATGACTTGAGTGTCGGGTCGTGTGACCCCTACCTATATGAACATATTATGTATGGCTCTCTGGAGCCTTCTAAATAAAGTATTTTGAGTTGAAGAGTTTTGTTTTGATGCCATCTTGTATTTAAACATATCGAGCATATTGTGTGTATGTTTGAAATGCTTGGTATGTGTGGGATCCGAAAATCTAGTTGTTTATCCTTGGTAGCCTCTCTTATGGGGAAATGTAGTCTGGTGCTTCCACTGAGCCTTGGTAGTCCGCGACAGCCCAGTTTACCGGAGTCCTGCTAGCCCAGCACTACTGCTCCGGAACACTTAGACTGGCCGGCATGTGATTCACGTCGTTCCTGTGTGTGTCCCTTCGGGGAAAAGTCACGCGGAGACATCCGGAGTCCTGTTAGCCTGCTACAGCCCGGGTTCCCAGAGTCCTGTTTGCCAAGTTGCTACAGCCCGGATTCATACGCTGTTGGCCGACATGCTCAAGGTTGATTCATGTATGTCTGTCCTTGTAAGTTAGTGCCACTTTGGGTTCACGACTAGTCATGTTGGCCCGGGTTCTCTGTCATATGGATGCTAGCGACACTATCATATACGTGAGCCAAAAGGCGCAAACGGTCCCGGGCCATGGTAAGGCGACACCCGTGGGAATACCGTGCGTGAGGCCGCAAAGTGATATGAGGTGTTACAGGCTAGATCGGTGTGACTTAGAATCGGGGTCCTGACAGCTATGCCCACTTAACCCCCAAAATCCCCACTCCTCCCTTCATTTCGCCTCTTTTCCCCCAAATCCCTACACTGTCTCTTCCCCCGTCGCGCCGCCGGAGCCCTGCCCTCGCCGTGCCTCTGCGCTCGCCCCCGACCTCGACCGACCCCGGCGCCGGCTCCCGGCCCAGCCCCGGACCCCGACCCCGTCCCCGACCCTGGCACCGGCCCCAGCGCTCGCCCATGGCCCCGGCCCCGACCCCGACCCCGGCCCCGGCGCTCGACCCCGACCCCTCCCAACCTCGGTCGTCGTCGGGCCTGGACCCTCTGTAAGCCCCCCACAGCTCCTCCTCTCTCTAGTAGCTAGGTTTTTTGGTTAATTTACTTAGGTTTTAGTTAGGGCAGATGGTTAATTAGGTTATATATTTAGTTATGAATTTAGCTAGGTTTTTTCTTCAAGTTCTATATTTTTCTTCCTTTTATATGCAAATTTGAAGTGGACATGTGATATGTGGACGTGTGATGTTTTGGACATGTCATATTTGGAATTTGGACATGTCATTTGGACATGATGATTATGTGCAGGGTAAATGATCCGAGTGGCATATGTTACGCCGGAATGTTGATTCATTTCCGTTCCGGTGAATTTCAGGCGCTCGATATGTCCATTTTTTAGCGAAGGTCATGCCGAAATTTTTCGTGAATTTTGGCATGATTTGTGCTAGATAGTAGGCATATCGAGTGTTGGGAGTTGCTGGGATACGATATTCCGGCAAACATAGATTTCTTTTTTATGTCATTTCTCATTTTTTTCATAGTTTTAGAATTAAACAAGGAGACTTAATCATAGGAAACATGTCGAACAACGAAGAAACTGGGCCTTCTGACCAAGATGCAGACGAGATGGATTATGAGGGTGAACAAGACTACCTCGACTATTTGACTGTTAAGCAATTGCAAAGTCAAGTTTGCAGGTCGGCCTCGATGATGGTACTGATGCCAACATCGACACCGACGGTGCCGGCACCGATGGCGGCGCCGAGACCGGCGGGGGAGGTACCGGCGGGGAAGATACCGGCGCCGATGCCACTACTGAAAAGAAGAAGCAGAGGATACAAAAACCTAACAAACTAGGGATTGGACGACTGGTGATCAAAGAGATGGCACCTGGAAAGTTTGAGCCATTAGAGCCGGAAGAACCTCGCAAGTGCTATGGGAACCAAGTAGGATGCATCCTACGGGAATGCGCGAGCATCAACGACGATGACTTAAGGAGTAAAGAACATTTGACGCAGTTGCTCCTGACGAAGTTGCACAAGAGATTCAAGTTCCCCGACCGGGATGATAACATAGAACAACCGTGGGATGATCCGAAGATGAAAAATATTAACAATCACACCATGGGCATGTTCAGCAATGATTTGGCCTCCTGGAAAGGGAGGGTGAAATGATCTATTGAGGTTGAGGAACCCCTGTCCAAGATTCTGGAGAAAAATCCGACACTTACGGAAGAGGAGTTCGAAAAGTTCAAGGACACTTGCGCTACCGAGGTAGCCAAGGCTAAGGCTGCGAAATTCAAGAGCCTTCAGCAAAGGAACATGGGGAAGCATCGCCTCAGAAGCCATGGCTACCTGAGTAAAAGGCCCATATGGGATAAGGAGGACGCGGAACATGAAGCCGCGGGTATCCCAGACCCCTTGGCAAAGTTCACCAACCCCTTGGAGCGTGACTTCATCAGGGCCCGCTACAAGTGGGACAAGGAAAATAAGGTTTTTTACACGGACTAGATCACGAGGAAATTGATTAGACTACTGGTAATTATTCTTTTACCACCTTACATTTAGCTCCAGATCTAGTCGACTACACATTCCTAAACGGTTCACGCTCCTTCTGCAGGAGAAGCAACACCAACTTGTAGCCGGAAGCCCTACTTCTCCGATGAGGCCCAAGTGCGACACCCCTCTCAACCGAGCCTTGAACGAACTTAAGGGACTCCCTTTGGGCCAGCGGCCGCAATATGGTCGTGTGCACGGCGCTGGAGACGGCGCCACGTGGAAGGTGTTTTACAATGAGGGCCCGGAGGCCAAGAAGCAAAAAAAGAAGTTTAGTCAGGCGGACATCAACGAGAAGGTGAAGCTTGCGGTCGAGAAAAAAGTAGCTGAGGACGCAAAAAAAACAGCCGAGGAGAAAAATGAGTTGCTACAGCAGCCAGTCAATGCAGCTGTAACAGCCTGCAGAAATGATTTTGCTACTAACTTGGTTCCAGCTATCATCAACTGGACGAAGGAAAATCCAAACAAGACGGTACATGATTTCCCGTTGCCTAGTTTCGTCGGGAGCAACTCCGTGAACAACAACACCACCGCACCATCACTTTCTCACGCAACCGGGCCTCCTATCGCAGTCGCTCCCACTCATGGCAGCCCGTACTCAGTCTCTGGCGCGCTAGGTGGGCCTTCGTCTTTGGCTGAGCTCTACGCCCTCACGGTAATTACATGTCGCACCAACATATATATATATATATATATATAGAATATTCCATTTTCGTTGCCTTTCGGATGTTTTACGCCACAGACATGTGTTTGCAGGCCGAAGAAACCCCGTGCATCATACTCTACTTGATCAAAGGCCAGAAGGTGGATGTGGGACGAAAGGGGATGATAATGAACCCCTTGCAACCCACGTTCCACAACCACCCGATCCCCGTGGGCACTTTAGGGTTAACTTGTCCAGTGTGAAATCGGGGCACGAGAATTTGCCTCCTCCAGTACAGCATGTGGGAGAGGACCACAAGACCCCGCCGCGGATTGGAAGCTACAAGGGTTGGGTGCTGCTATGGCTGAAGAATCTTATTCGTCTAGAGCCGGCCGAGAGCACACCAATAACCACACATCAACAAGCATGTGCAGAGACCACCACCCCGCCTACGCAATTACCAGCTCCTGTAGTGCCGGGTGAGAGCGGCGGACGACGTGATGAAGGGGGTGCAATAGTACTGGCTGATTTAATCGGTCCTGTAGCACAGAGAATGGAGATGAGAAGGAGGTCGACCCAATGGGTTTCCTCAATACAAACGCGTATGAGTGTGACTTAGATATGATGAGTCAACCATATGAAGAATCGGGCTATCAGCATGCTAATGAGGATATGGATGATCTGCTCGGGCAGGAAGGTCGTAGCAGGGATTGCAAAAAGTCTCTCTTCATGAAATCCTCACAAGACACGCCTGAAGATGCCACCTCAACTAAAGCTCAACTAGACGGGGGTCGTACAATGCTTAGCCCGGGAACACTGGGGCAGGGATCAAGGAAGGGTCTGGAAGGTGTGCCCAAGAAAAAGGAGAAGAAGAGATCGGGGAAGATAGATGCCTCCAAACAAGCCAGAGCACATAGCAGCCAGATGATTGATTTTGAAGAGCGTGTACCCATGAAAGGTGCGGCCATGTTCCATCTCATGGGCGAGCTGATGCTACCGCCGAAACCGCTGGAGGCACTATCAGGGGATCTCAGGAGACTGCACGACCATGTGTTGTCGACTGATAAAAGCCTACTAGCCTCGAAGGATCCAGGATATCCGACATACGCGGCTCGTGTGCCTGAGGGGAAGTGCTACGTCGACACACGGCCCGTTTAGGTGTTCTTCCTGCGGTTTGACCATATCTTTGAGATGTTTCTGACAAGGTGGCTCAATTTTACAATCGTCCGCCTTTTGCGCTACATATGAGCTCTGTCATGAAGAGAGAAGAAGTCTCGCAAATCTGTGTGGCGGATCCGTACTACATGCACGAGTCTTTCTTGAGTCTCAGCGACTTTGAGTGTGAAACTGCTAGGGACTACCTCCAAAACTTCATGGTACAGAATAAGGACCAGGAAATTGTCCTCCTGCCTTATCATCCAAAGTAAGTCAGTTCCGGACAACCCTTTCGTACATTTCAATCATTCCTTCTCGCTCATATAGAGAATAATTTGAGGTGTCTTTTCCCCGCAGCAACGAGTGCGCCGTCCTTATCGTTCTTTACCCGCGAGTCTCCCATGCCGTATATTTCGACCCTTCCAGAGACTACGAGAAGAAGGACTACACCCACATAATGAATATTCTAGATGATGCTCTCCAAGCCTTCAGCATTAGAGGTGGCCACATGCAGATCAGGAAACAAAGGAACAAGAAGATGGGTTTCGCGCATAAAACTAACTTCTTCTGCATCCATGTCCCAAAACCAAGCAAGAAAGATGGATTCTACATCCTCCATCTCATGATTGAGTTCAGCACGGATCACCAAAAGCTTCACATGACAAGAAGAAATGATGATCATATCCACAAGTGGGTAGAATCTCATGGAGAAGTGGATTATAAACATAGAGATGACTTCTTTCGCATCCAAAGGGACATTGCGACGGTCATAATGAAAGAAGTCGTCGATGAGAAGGGGATGTTCCACCACGGCCCTATATCGTGAGCTGACGTCCAAACTCGCATAGGCATGCAACGTCATGAACTCACGCCGTTCAAGAAGCTAGGGTCCATCCCCGATGATATGGAAGGATGGAACTTCTAGTGATTTACGATGCCAATGATGATGATATGTGTCAGTTGAACTTGTATACTTTCTGTAGCGATGAAACTTTGTGATGTCCATGGTCCCTGCCGAACTTGCGTAACGCTACTTTGTTAGTTTGGGTACGATGACATGCATATCTCTAGTTAATTAGTTTGTGTACTGTATGTTGCATCTAGTTGCTAACCCTTTCTTTTTCCTTTTGCTCTAGTATATTTTGTTGCATATGATTGTACATCCTCTTGATGAAGATGCATCTCTAACAGGTACCTAGTTTCTTGATGGCAAGATGGTGGTGCTATGTCGTGTACAAAGGGAAGGTTCCGGGGGTGTGCAACGAGTGGCCTGAGTGTCAGGCGCAAGTGAATGGGGTCTTGGGCGCTGGACATAAAGGCTTCAAAAGCAGACAAGAAGGAGAAGCTAGTTACTTGAGGTTCATGCTAGCGCGAGAGAGGAGTCGTAACCGCCGCCTCATGTACTGCATAGTTCCGCTCTCACTCATAGTGATAGCTCTTCTCGTGTATACCTTTGTTTAGATGGATGACGTTGTAGTTGCAAGTATTCGAGACTTGCATGTATCGCTATTTTCGAGATGATGACAAGATACCACTTTGTGTTGGATGATAATTATGATGAGACTATTTGTATGTATATGCTATGATTACATTTCTGGTCTCGCAGCCATTTGTATGTGTATCATGATGACATTTGTATCTGCTAAAGATTCTTGTATAAAGCCTGTTCAAATACAAAACAAATATGCAGAAAAAAATCAAAAACAACTAAAATTAGCAGTAGCGAGTGGAGAAAAGTTAGCAGCAGCGTGACAGTAGCAGTAGCGCGTCCAGCCAAAGCGCGCTAGGGCTATTAGCAGTAGCGAGCTTCCACGCAACACGCTGCTGCTACACTTGTATAGCAGTAGCACGGTCATGCACGCGCTTCTAGTATGGGTTAGCTGTAGCGCCTTATTAGTAGCGTCGGTCCCCGCGCTACTGATATACCTAGAACCCGCGCTGCTGCTAGGCTTTTCCCTAGTAGTGTGTTTTTCTGGGATTCATCATGTGGGATGTACATACGAACAGAAATGATTGGGTTTCGATGCCTCGCCCAATCGCACACGAGTTCATTTTGCCCCAGCCTGTGTCCTAGGAGGGCCTATCCCCGACGGTTTCTGGGTCGTGTGGGAAGGACCCCCCTATCGCCCACACTCACTTAGCGACGGTTCAAAATGCCGTCGCGGAAAGGGGTTAAAAACCATTTGTATAGCACCGATGCGTACCAGTGTAGTGAGTTGAGGCCGGACTCTGGAATATCTCCTCGTGGATAGCTTTCCTTATGGCCCACCATATTGCTAAAGGTGTTACCGATAGCTTCACAAAAGCAGTATGCGATAGTGTATCAATCATAGAGAAGAGCCACTACTTCACAGTAGGTTATGTTGTCTCACACAAGTGTTCTGCAAGTTCTCCTTATGTTAGAGCCTAGATGAACCTTGCCATCGAGCACTCTAGCATAGAGTGCCACCATGAGTCCTCCGTTCCACAAAGGCTACAAATGCTCGAGTTCGACATGTTTCTGTTGGCCCTTACATCCTCTGTTGGTATAGAATGACGGGCTAACATCCATCAAGCCATGCGGATTTACCTGGAAGTGGGCCATGGATGGGCTGCAGTTTCATATCGCCTCACCTACTTACTAGGCGCTTAACTTATAGGAGCTCCCATTTAGCGACCTAGGCGCTTGAGCATGTGGAAACATGCACCCCCACCCCACCCCACCTTGTTGGTCCAGCCCATGTGTGGAACAGGACGCCTCCTATTGTTTTTCCTTTTTTTCTTTCCTGATTTTTATTTTAATAATAATTTTAGATTTCAAAAAGTTTCAAACGGTGACACTAGATATATATATATATATATATATGATATGCCACGGAATAGCCGCATCCATTGTTTCCTTCATTCTGCTTGGATGAGAACCCTCACAACTATCAAAGCCTGGCATCTTGGTCTGAAAATTCTCAAACCAAAACGACCGTGGGTGTGGCGGTCCATTGTAGCTTGCGATGATAAGGTACTGGTCTGACAAGGATGACGAGAGGTCTTGCATGATGTTCCTGGGAAAGCAGTGCCCCGCTCCTCTGAGCAGAAGCAAGGCATCGATCTTGCCTATGGTGGGATTTTGCCTTTCATAGTTGTCAGCCTGAGGCTGGGTGGTCAGGTCTCGAGATCCATCATGTAGTCCCGACCGTGAGTTGGAAAGACATAGTTGTCGGTGAAAACGGAGCCAACGTTAGTCGTTGGCGGTGTTCTGCGCCGTTACCTTGATTAAGGCATAGTCGTGTAACTATTGTCGACCCACTCGTGCTGCTCCATGGGAAACCCTAGGATTTGGTCTTGCAAATCAGATGATGGCGGTGCTACCTCTTGAGCTTGCATTGGTTTTTTCCTTGAAGAGGAAAGGGTGAGGCAGCAAATTAGAGTAAGTATTTCCCTCAGCTTTTGAGAACCAAGGTGTCAATCTAGTACGAGACAATGCACAAGCCACCGAATACCTACACAAACAAACACCAACTTGCACCCCACACGATAAAGGGGTTGTCAATCCCTTCACGGTTATTTGCAAAGTGAGATGTGATATACATGGATAAACCGTAAAGTAATATTTTTGGTATTTTTGGTTTATGGAACGGAAAGTAAATGATTGCAAAGAAAGTAAATAGGAAACTAGAATTGTAGATCGGAAACTTATATGATGGAAAGTAGACCCGAGGGGCCATATGTTTCACTAGAGGCTTCTCTCAAGATAGAAAATATTACGGTGGATGAACAAATTACTGCCAAGCAATTGATAGAAAAGTGCAAAGTTATGACGATGTCTAAGGCAATGATCATGAATATAGGCATCACGTCTGTATCAAGTAGACCGACTCCTGCCTGCATCTACTACTATTACTCCACACATCGACCACTATCCAGCATACATCTAGAGTATTAAGTTCATAAGAACAGAGTAACGCATTAAGAAAGATGACATGATGTAGAAGAATTAACTCAAGCAATATGATGAAAAGCCCATCTTTTTATCCTCGATGGCAACAATACAATATGTGTCAGTTCCCCTTCTGTCACTAGGATCGAGTACTGTAAGATTGAACCTAAAGCTAAGCACTTCTCCCATTGCAAGAAAAACCAATCTAGTTGGCCGAACCAAATCAATAGTTTGAAGAGACTTGCAAAGATATCAAATCATGCATATAAGAATTCAGAGGAGATTCAAATAATATCCATAGATAAGCTGGTCATAAATCAACAATTCATCAGATCTCGGCAAACACACCACAAAAGAGTATTACATCGAATAGATCTCCTGGAACATCGAGGAGAACTTTGTATTGAGAATCAAAGAGAGAGAGAAGAAGCCATCTAGCTACTAGCTATGGACCCGGAGGTCTGTGGTAAACTACTCACGCTTCATCGGAGAGGTAATGGTGTTGATGTAGAAGCCCTCCATGATCGAATCCCCCTCCGGCAGGACACCGGAAAAGGTCCCTTGATGGGATCTCATAGGTACAGAAGGTTGCAGCAGTGGAAAAGTGGTTTTGTAGCTCCCCTGGAAGGTTTTGGGATATTTGAGAATATATAGGCAGAAGAAATAGGTCGGTGGAGTCACGAGGGGCCCACAAGGGTGGGGGCGCCCTACCCCCTGGGCGCGCCTCCCAATCTTGTGGCCACCTCGTGGCTTTCCTGACGTGCACTCCAAGCCCTCTGGATGTCATCTGGTCCAAGAAAAATTATCGCGAAAGTTTCATTCCATTTGGACTCCGTTTGGTATTCCTTTTGTACGAAACTCTAAAACAAGGAAAATACAAGAATTGGCACTGGGCTCAAGGTTAATAGGTTAGTCCCAAAATCATATAAAATAGCATATCAATGCATATAAAACATCCAAACAGATAATATAATAGCATGGAACAATCAAAAATTATAGATATGTTGGAGACGTATCAAGCATCCCCAAGCTTAATTCCTGCTCGTCCTCAAGCAGGTAAATGATGAAAACAAAATTATGTGGAATGCTACCTAACATATTTATCCATGTAATTCTCTTTATTGTGCCATGAATGTTCAGATCCATATGATTCAAAACAAAAGTTTAATATTGACATAAAAACAACAATACTTCAAGCATACTAACAAGATAATTATGTCTTCTCAAAATAACATGGCCAAAGTAAGCTTATCCTTACAAAATCATATAGTCTGGCTAAGCTCCATCTTCATCACACAAAATATTTAAATCATGCACAACCCCGATGACAAGCCAAGCAATTGTTTCATACTTTTGATGTTCTCAAACTTTTTCAACTTTCATGCAATACATGAGCGTGAGCCATGGACATATCACTATAGGTGGTATAGACGGTGGTTGTGGAGAAGACAAAAAGAAGGAGATAGTCTCACATCAACTAGGCGTATCAACGGGCGATGGAGATGCCCATCAATAGATATCAATGTGAGTGAGTAGGGATTGCCATGCAATGGATGCACTAGAGCTATAAGTCTACGAAAGCTCAAAAAGAAAACTAAGTGGGTGTGCATCCAACTTGCTTGCTCATGAAGACCTAGGGCGCTTTGAGGAATCCCATCGTTGGAATATACAAGCCAAGTTCTATAATAAAAAAATTCCCACTAGTATATGAAAGTGACAATATAGGAGACTCTCTATCATGAAGATCATGGTGCTACTTTGAAGCACAAGTGTGGCAAAAGGATAGTAACATTGTCCCTTCTCTTCTCATTTTTTTGGGCCTTCTCCTTTTTTGTTTGGCCTTTTCTCTTTTTTTTCCTCACATGGGACAATGCTCTAATAATGGAGATCATCACACTTTTATTTACTTACAACTCGATACTAGAACGAAATATGACTCTATGTGAATGCCTCCGGCGGTGTACCATGATGTGCAATGAATGAAGAGCGACATGTATAAAAAATGATGAATGGTGGCTTTGCCACAAATACGATGTCAACTACATGATCATGCAAAGCAATATGACAATGATGATGTGTGTCATAATAAACGGAATGGTGGAAAGTTGCATGGCAATATATCCCGGAATGGCTATGGAGATGCCATAATAGATAGATATGGTGGCTGTTTTGAGGAAGGTATAAGGTGGGTGTATGGTACCGGTGAAAGTTGCGCGGTACAAGAGAGGCTAGCAATGGCGGAAAGGTGAGAGTGCGTATAATCCATGGACTCAACATTAGTCATAAAGAACTCACATACTTATTGCAAAAATCTATTAGTCATCGAAGCAAAGTACTACGCACATGCTCGGAAAAGACCATCGCTCGTCCCCGACCGCCACTCATAAGGAAGACAATCAAAAAATATCTCATGCTCCAACTTCGTTACATAACGGTTCACCATACGTGCATGCTACGGGACTCACAAACCTTAACACAAGTATTTCTCAAATTCACAACTACTTACTAGCATGACTCTAATATCACCATCTTCATATCTCAAAATAATCATAAGGAATCAAACTTCTCATAGTATTCAATGCACTTTATATGGAAGTTTTTATTATATCCCTCTTGGATGCCTATCATATTAGGACTAAATTTATAACCCAAGCAAATTACAATGCTATTTTAAAGACTCTCAAAATAATATAAGTGAAGCACAAGAGTTCATCAATTTCTATAAAATAAAATCACCGTTGTGCTCTAAAAGATACCCCTATAAGTGAAGCAGTAGAGCAAAATTTCCTAGCTCAAAAGATATAAGTGAAGCACATAGAGTATTCTAATAAATCACGATTCATGCGTGTCTCTCTCAAAAGGTGTGTACAGAAAGTATGATTGTGGCAAACTAAAAAGCAAAGACTCAAATCATACAAGATGCTCCAAGCAAAACACATATCATGTGGTGAATAAAAATATAGCCTCAAGTAAAGTTACCGATAGATGAAGACGAAAGAGGGGATGCCTTCCGGGGCATACCCAAGCTTAGGCTCTTGGTATCCTTGAATATTACCTTGGGGTGCCTTGGGCATCCCCAAGCTTAGGCTCTTGCCTATCATTATTCCATAGTCCATCAAATCCTTACCCAAAACTTGAAAACTTCACAACACAAAACTCAATAGAAAATCTCATAAGCTCCGTTATTATAAGAAAATAAACCACCACTTTTGGTACTGTTGTGAACTCATTCTTTATTTATATTGGTGTAATATCTAATGTATTCCAACTTTTCCATGGTTCATACCCCCCCCCCCCGATACTAGCCATAGATGCATCGTGATTCTTGCTCAAAAAACTGACCGAACACGTTCGAGTTATTGGCTCGTCCGACCCGGCAGCATTCATGAGTCGCTCGTTCAACTGTCCCTCGGAGACACGGTCGAGAAGTGCCATGCATGGTCGCCCCCCCCCCCCCCCCCCGTCCTTTCTTTCTGCAAACAACACACGAAAAACAGAAACTGTCAAAAACAAAATAGTCTGTAGCAATATGTAACTCTCGAATACTTCTGTAACTCCAAAAATTCTGAAAAATTAGGACAACCTGGGCAATTTGTGTACCAACCTAGTGCAAAAAGAATCAGATCAAAGCACGCTTCTGTGAATTATGAAAATTATTTTCCTGGGCACAAAAGTTTCTGACTCTCAGCGGGATCAAAACAACTATCACCGTAAGTTATCCCAAAGGTCTTAGTTGGCACAAACACTAATTAAAACACAAAACCATATCTAACCAGAGGCTGGATGAATTATTTAATGCAAAACAGAACCTAAAAAACAAAAGCAACAATAAAATTGGGTTGCCTCCCAACAAGCGCTATTGTTTAATGCCCTTAGCTAGGCATAAAACACGAATAGATCTAGGTATTGTCATCTTTGTTTTTTTAATTGAATTATGCTTAAATCCGGGAGGTTCTTTGTGTTTCTCCTCATATTCGGAAATCTTTAGATCTAGAGCATCCAACCGCTTATTGAAAAGAGTGATCAACATATTCATGCGGTGGACGTTTCCACTAACATTTTTGAGGGGCTCAAGAGATTTTTGCAAAAATTTCGTTACTTCACACAGTTTCTGAAAAACTTTTGCTCCCTCTTGAGTTTGATGTAGTCCCATTTGTGGGGGGAATATTCCTACTATTCCTTCTATTATTTCATAAGCAATGTTGGGATCAATTTCAATAAAATTCCCTTTAGCAGCACAATCCAAAAGTTGTCTATGGGACATATTTATCCCAACATAAAAATTACAAAGTAAAATCTTAAAATCCCCCTCTATGGTGCAATTGTGAAAAGATTCTATCATCCTATACTAAGCATCCTTCAAATTTTCTCCTTGCCTCTGTTTGAAGTGAAGAACCTCAAAGTCAGGAGACAAAGGAGGAGTAAAAGTGCTAGCCATGAGAGTGTGGCAAGTGATCGAACGTACAAGCAAACAAAAAGAAAACGAAGAAGACAATCGGAAGAGGGGCGAAGAAAAGGAAAATCTTTTCGAAAATCATTTTAGAAGTGGGGGAGAGGAAAAAAAGAGGCGAATGGCAAATAATGTAATGCGAGGGATGAGAGTTTATGATGGATACTTGGTATGTCTCGGCTTGGCGTAGATCTCCCCGGCAATGGCGCTAGAAATTCTTCCTGCTACCTCTTGAGATTGTGTTGGTTTTTTCCTTGAAGAGGAAAGGGTGATGCAGCAAAGTAGAGTAAGTATTTCCGTCAGCTTTTGAGAACCAAGGTATCAATCCAGTAGGAGACAACACACAAGCCACCGAATACCTACACAAACAAACACCAAGTCGTACCCTTCACGGTTATTTGCAAACTGATATCGGATATAGATGCATAAATGGTAAAGTAATATTTTTGGTATTTTTGGTTTATGGAATGGAAAGTAAAAGATTGCAAATAAAGTAAATAGGAAACTAGAATTGTAGATCGGAAACTTATATGACGGGAAGTAGACCCGGGGGCCATAGGTTTCACTAGAGGCTTCTCTCAAGATAGAAAATATTACGGTGGGTGAACAAATTACTGCCGAGCAATTGATAGAAAAGTGCAAAGTTATGACGATATCTAAGGCAATGAATATAGGCATCACGTCCGTATCAAGCAGACCGACTCCTGCCTGCATCTACTACTATTACTCCACACATCGACCGCTATCCAGCATGCATCTAGAGTATTAAGTTCATAAGAACAGAGTAACGCATTAAGAAACATGACATGATGTAGAGGACTTAACTCAGGCAATATGATGAAAACCCCATCTTTTTATCCTCGATGGCAACAATACATTACATGTCGGCTCCCCTTCTGTTACTAGGATCGAGCACCGCAAGATTGAACCCAAAGCTAAGCACTTTCCCATTGCAAGAAAAACCAATCTAGTTGGCCAAACCAAATCGATAGTTCGAAGAGACTTGCAAAGATATCAAATCATGCGTATAAGAATTCAGAGGACATTCAAATAATATTCATAGATAAGCTGATTGATATGTCTCCGTCGTATCTACTTTTCCAAACACTTTTTCCCTTGTTTTGGACTCTAACTTGCATGATTTGAATGGAACTAACCCGGACTGACGCTGTTTTCAGCAGAATTGCCATGGTGTTATTTATGTGCAGAAACAAAAGTTCTCGGAATGACCTGAAACTCCACGGAACTTATTTTTGGAAAATATTAAAAATACTGGAAGAAGAATCCACGTCAGGGGGCCCACACCCTGTCCACGAGGGTGGGGGCACGCCTGCCCCCCTGGGCGTGCCCCCTTGCCTCATGGGCCCCTCGATGCTCCACCAACCTCAACTCCAACTCCATATATTCGTGTTCGGGGAGAAGAAATCAGAGAGAAGGATTCATCGTGTTTTACGATACGGAGCCGCCGCCAAGCCCTAAAACCTCTCGGGAGGGCTGATCTGGAGTCCGTTCGGGGCTCCGGAGAGGGGGATTCGTCGCCGTCGTCATCATCAACCATCCTCCATCACCAATTTCATGATGCTCACCGCCGTGCGTGAGTAATTCCATCGTAGGCTTGCTGGACAGTGATGGGTTGGATGAGATTTATCATGTAATCGAGTTAGTTTTGTTAGGGTTTGATCCCTAGTATCCACTATGTTCTGAGATTGATTTTGCTATGACTTTGCTATGCTTAATGCTTGTCACTAGGGCCCGAGTGCCATGATTTCAGATCTGAACCTATTATGTTTTCATGAATATATGTGAGTTCTTGATCCTATCTTGCAAGTCTATAGTCACCTACTATGTGTTATGATCCGGCAACCCCGAAGTGACAATAATCGAGACCACTCCCGGTGATGACCATAGTTTGAGGAGTACATGTATTCACTATGTGTTAATGCTTTGTTCCGGTACTCTATTAAACGGAGGCCTTAATATCCCTTAGTTTCCATTAGGACCCCATTGCCACGGGAGGGTAGGACAAAAGATGTCATGCAAGTTCTTTTCCATAAGCACGTATGACTATATTCGGAATACATGCCTACATTACATTGCTGAATTGGAGCTAGTTCTGTGTCACCCTATGTTATGACTGTTACATGATGAACCGCATCCAGCATAATTCTCCATCACTGATCCAATGCCTACGAGCTTTTCACATATTGTTCTTCGCTTATTTACTTTCCCGTTGCTACTGTTACAATCACTACAAAACCCAAAAATATTACTTTAGTACCGTTACCGTTACTTCCATATTACTTTGCTACTAAATACTTTGCTGCAGATACTAAGTTATCCAGGTGTGGTTGAATTGACAACTCAACTGCTAATACTTGAGAATATTCTTTGGCTCCCCTTGTGTCGAATCAATAAATTTGGGTTGAATACTCTACCCTCGAAAACTATTGCGATCCCCTATACTTGTGGGTTATCAAGACTATTTTCTGGCGCCGTTGCCGGGGAGCATAGCTCTATTCTTTGAGTCACTTGGGAAGTATATCTGCTGGTCACTATGAAGAACTTGAAAGACGCGAAAACAACAATTTATCCCTCAACTACGAGGGGAGGTAAGGAACTGCCATCTAGCACTGCACTTGATTCACCTTCTGTTTTGAGTAAGCTTGCGACACCTAAACATGCTTCTGCTATTAATTTTGATATGTCGCATGTTATTGATGATGCCACTTCTGCTATGCATGATACTTATGATGAAACTACTTCTATGCTTGATACTACTGTGCCACTTGGTGAATTTCCTGATGAACAACTTGCTAGGGCTAGAGAGAATGAAATTATTGAAACTGATAATATCGATGATAGTGATGATGAAGACTCTCCCCCTAAGAAATATGAATTGCCTATTGTGCCTGAGGGTTATGTTCTGGAAGAAGAAGCTGCTAGGCTATTTTAGCTTGCAATGATAGATATGATCTTAAGAAGTTATTAGCTAATGGAAGCAGCAATCTCTTAATGCTAGAATGAAACCTGACCCTGCTTTTGCTACTTCACCTATCTATGTTACTGATAAGGATTATGAATTCTCTGTTGATCCTGATATAATTACTTTGGTTGAATCTGATCCTTTTTATGGCTATGAATCTGAAACTGTTGGGGCACATCTTACTAAATTAAATGATATAGCCACCCTGTTCACTAATGATGAGAAATCTCGCTACCTTTATATCCTTAAAATATTTCCGTTCTCATTAAAGGGTGATGCTAAGATATGGTTTAATTCTCTTGATCCTGGTTGTGTGCGTAGTCCCCAGGATATGATTTATTACTTCTCTGCTAAATATTTCCCTGCTCATAAGAAACAAGCTGCTTTAAGGGATATATATAACTTTTTGCAAATTGAAGAAGAGAGTCTCCCACAAGTTTGGGGGAGGCTTCTCCAATTACTTAATGCTTTGCCTGATCATCCTCTTAAGAAAAATGAAATACTTGATATCTTTTATAATGGACTAACCGATGCTTCCAGATATTACCTGGATAGTTGTGCCGGTTCTGTTTTCAGGGAAAGAATACCAGATGAAGCTGAAATTCTATTGAATAATATGTTGACAAATGAAAATAATTGGACGCTTCCTGAGCCAACTACTGAACCTATTCTTAAACCAACTCCGAAGAAGAGAGCTGTTCTATTTCTCAGTCCTGAAGATATGCAAGAGGCAAAGAAATCTATGAAAGAAAAAGGTATTAAAACTGAAGATGTTAAGACTTTACCTCCTATTGAAGAAATGCATGGTCTTGATTTACCGCCTGTTGAAGAAATATATGATCTTAATCCATCACCTATTAAAGAAACACATAGTCTTGATAACCCAACACAGGTAGTAAAGGTAAATTCTCTCTATAGATTTGATGAAGGTGATATTCCTCACTAGAAGTCTGCTAGACAATGCTTAGAAGAGTTTGATAATTTTATTGCCAAGCAAGAAAACTTCAAAGCTTATTTTGGTAGACAATTGAAATTCAATTCCGATATGCTTGAACACTTGGGTGATTATATGTCTAGAGTTAAAGGTGAACTTAAACTCGTTATTAAACATGCTTCTATGGTTACCACTCAAGTAGAACAAGTACTTAAGGCTCATAATGATTTGCTCAATGAATTGAATAATAAGAAAAATGACTATGTTGTTAGAGTGGCTACTAGAACTGGTAAAATGACTCAGGAACCTTTGTATCCTGAAGGCCACCCTAAGACAATTGAACAAGATTCTCAGAGAAATAATATTGATGCACCTAGTCCTTCTAAAAAGAAGAAAAAGAAAAACGATAGGACTTTGCATGCTTCTAGTGAACCTATTGCTGAACCACCTGAGAATCCAAATGATATTTCTATTTCCTATGCTGAAACACAATCTGGTAATGAACATGAACCTAGTGGAAATGTTAATGATGATGTTCATGATGATGCTCAACCTAGCAATGATAATGATATAGAAATTGAGCCTGCTGTTGATCTTGATAACCCACAATCAAAGAATCAACGTCATGATAAGAGAGAATTTGTTGCTAGGAAACACGGTAAAGAAAGAGAACCATGGGTTCAGAAACCCATGCCTTTTCCTCCCAAACCATCCAAGAAAAAGGATGATGAGGATTTTGAGTGCTTTGCTGAAATGATTAGACCTATGTTTTTGCGTATGCGATTAACTGATATGCTCAAAATGAATGCTTATGCTAAGTATATGAAAGAAATTGTTACTAATAAAAGAAAGATACCGGAAGCTGAAATTTCCACCATGCTTGCTAATTATACTTTTAAGGGTGGAATACCTAAGAAACTAGGAGATCCAGGAGTACCAACTATACCATGCTCCATTAAAAGGAACTCTGTTAAAACTGCTTTATGTGATCTTGGAGCCGGTCTTAGTGTTATGCCTCTCTCTTTATATTGTAGACTTGATTTGAATAAGTTGACACCTACTGAAATATCTTTGCAAATGGCTGATAAATCAACTGCTATACCTGTCAGTATTTGTGAGGATGTGCCTGTTGTGGTTGCAAACGTTACTATTTTAATGAACTTTGTTATTCTTGATATTCCCGAGGACGATAGTATGTCTATTATTCTTGGAAGACCCTTTTTGAATACTACAGGGGTTGTTATTGATTGCAACAAAGGCAATGTCACTTTTCATGTTAATGGTAATGAGCATACGTTACACTTTCCGAGGAAACAACCTCAAGTTCATAGTATAAATTATATTGGAAAAATTCCATCGATTATTTTTGGAGGTTTTGAATTTCCTCTTCCTACTATCAAGAAGAAATATGATATTCTTATTATTGGGGATGTGCATATCCCCGTTGAGGTAACATAGTGTTATTTGAAATTTCCCCGGTTCCATGTTATTCGGAATGAGTTTGTTAACAAGACTTGATCAAACTTGTTAGTGGATTCCTTTTGATGAGCATGAGATGGATGAAACTAGAAAGCACAACGTCATGGATCAACAAGGGGCCGGACTGGGGGCCAGTAAGTGATGTGCCGATATTGCAGAGTCGCATCCGAGATCTCCTCGAGAGAGATGTCAGCCTGGTCACGGTAATGCAAGTCATGCTAGTTCGTCGAGTCCTGCCTTGCAAATGTCGACCTCTCCGTATGTGGGAGTTCAACCTAGAAGGACCGCGAGCTATTCAGCACTTCCTCAGCATGACGGTCGAAGAGATGTACAGATTGTTCTTCGGATCACAAATAAAGTGTCCGGACACCACCGAGGATGCGGGTCTGAGCTACAATCGTCCAGATACCCAAGTAAGTAGCCCTTCGGCCGAACACGTTGTCTCTCTTTTTTATCACAACATCATTTTGAAAAGTCGCTCTTTGACCAGGACTAGGTAAAAAAGGCGAAGATGATCAGGTGTTCGGCCCCCCTTCCCGAAGGCTCAACAGATCCAGTACTGGCCAGAATGCTTGAGTTTGCGCCTTATCAAGCGCCCTCAAGGGAAGATAAAGGGGGGAATAGAGAAGCTGAAAGCGGGCCTCACTCATTATTCATCCAAACCGGGGGAATTAGCGCCTCCGTGAAGGAGGATAACCGGGGAGAAGAATCTGAAATTCCCTCTCCCCGGGGAAGGAAGAGGACTGCCTCTGAAGACTTGGAAACAATGGTTTCCAAACGAGGGAAGAAATCTTCGCCAGGGGTTCCTGCCCCGGAGGGTATCCTTACCGCATAGTGCCCGCAAGGGGATCAGCCCTCCACCGAGCTGTAAGTACTCCATAGTAAAAATATCCTGTTTTATTTCTGAGGACAATAACCGAAGCATATATCTTGTAGTTCGCATCGTAGCCCTTCTCGACAGAGTTCGTCTCCGGGGGATCTTCTTCCGGAGATGATGGAGAGCGAAACACCTCCCAATGCCTCCCCGCCTCATGAGGCGGGCGACCCTGAGGTGTCGTCACGGAGGATTTCTCCTGATCCGCCAAGGCCAGAGGGTAACCCTTCGGCCACCCGAAGTCCGGAGTATTCGGCTCCTAAGGAGAGCAACAGAAAGAGGCTGGGACTGTCCGGTGCGCGACCCGACGCACTGAAGAATCTTCTGGAGCAAGCGGCTATCTCGGAAGGGCATCGTACGCTAATGGGTACGGTGGTTGAGAGGATTTCATCCGCCGAAAGCGGGTTGCATGAAGCTTTTATGAACCTGCTGAGAGGCTTTGAGGTACGCAAAGTAGTACTCCCTCCATTCCCTTATACAAGGCCACAAACTCAATTTACAGGTACCTAGGTAAAATTTAATGACTACTTTACAAGCCAACTTTTCTTCTTGTTATCTGGAATCATTAATACGTCTGCATGCATGCAAGGAAGGAATGAGAAGAAAGTAGCACACTGTCATTATGACTACATGCATGCAAGTATTAAACAAGTTGCTACTACGAGAAAACATCATTAAATTTTGCCTCGGTTACTGTTAGTGGCCTTGTATAGATGCAAAATGTATTTTTCATAGTGGCCTTGTATAAGGGAATGGAGGGAGTATATGTTTTTGACGGTACCGCACACGCTAGGTGTGCCCTATGCAGATAGTAGCCCCTGAGACTCTGGTTGCTGTCGAAAACGGCGGCAAACAGAGGATCATAGTCCCAGGTAATAATCATGCCGCCTTCATGTGCATGTGGCTGAAGGTCCGGTGGCTAGCCGGACTGGTGAGTTTGTCGAGCTGAAGCGGCAACTTGATGCGGTAGATGCCGACTCATGCTTGTAAACAAGCGGCTTGACGAGGCACAGGGTGTGTGTTTTCTCCGGTGATCAACACATATTAAGAGGAGCATGATGCATGCTAGTATCTTTAATATGTTGTGACTGCAGATGGGGCTCCCGCCATGGAGACCCTTCGGGCGGAACTTGCCCGAGCCAAGGAACAAGCCAGGAAGAGTGATGCGGCCGCTCTAAAGGCGGTCGAAGAGCTGAGAGCCGAACAGGCTGCGCATTGCCAAAGCAAGGATAAAATAGCCAAGATGGCTGTTGAGTTGAAAGATGCCGCCGACCGTTACGAGCTTCTTGAAAAGGAAAGCCGAACAAAGATGACGGACCTGGAGAAGGCCATCATAGCAGCCAAGGATGCCCGCTCTAAAATCAGAGCGGCGAAGGAGGAGCTACGCCAAGCCGGAGATATCGCGGCTGGGAAGCTCTTTTTGTTGCGGGCGAAGTTCGGAGATCCGAAGTATGCCCCTCTTGATCAATTATGGATTTCTGCAGACGCATACGTGGATTTGGCGGCGAGTGCTGCTGATGCGGCCGAGTTTTTCAAAGATCAAAAAGATCGTGAAGTGGAAAAGTTGTTCTGGTCACAGTTCAATGTTCCAGTGCGTCTGCTGCTGTTAAATGAGCGAATGGCCGAGTGGGCCGAGCTCCATAGGTTGTCCGGGCTTGCCATGAGGTCTGTTGTTGATCATCTTTGGCCGGAAGGACCAAGGCCGAATAGTTATTTTGGCTTAGTGCAACAATTCCTTGGTGTTGTGCCGCATATCGACGCTATGAAGAGGTCGGCGTGCATAGAGGGTGCGCGGATGGCTCTTGCCCGTGTGAAGACATACTGGGCAGAGATGGAGGCCTCCGCTATTGCAACCCAGAGTTCGGCTGTGGGCCGAGTATCGGCCGAGCACTACTTTGAAGAAGTCCTTGAAGGCGCTCGTTTAATAGAGGCTCAGTGCTCGAAGAATATTATGTTCTAGTGACATGTATCCCCATTGTAAGAACAATGTTATTTGAATTATGAAGGCTGTGTTTATACTTTTTCCTGAAAGTATTATTATGCCTCCTCTGTGTGTGTGTGTGTGTGTGTGTGTGTGTGTGTGTGTGTGTGTCCTGAAAGTTTGCAGTCGTCGGCTTCAGCCCCCACGCATATAATGCGGGGGTGTTTGCAAAAAAGCGTCTTCACACTTGATCCAACGTCTTGGTCCATTAAGGAGGTGGTAGCGCGGCGAACGAGGCAATCGGACTATATTGCTTTAACACTTTCACTTAACCATAGGAGTTTGACAGTGGGGCTACTATATAGCCCCTGGTATTTCCGCGGCTATCCGAATACGGTGCGCGTACGTACATGGCCGCGAAAACCGGCCCTTCGTTAATGCGGAGGAATCCCGAAGATTCCGCTAGGTCATCGAGTGGTTGACCAGTCTCGCGCTTTATCATGACAGTCAGTTTTCGGCTTTCTCTACTGAGGTGCTCATCCGGATGAACCAGGGCACAATCGCAGTAGTTCTCCCGGTGCCACCTTAGCCGATAGAGCGGAACGTAAGGTAGCAAAACACGGGAGCCGTGCAAACCCAACATTTGACCAAAGACATGATTCGGAGCTGATGCATATAAGGCCAAACTCGCGACGCCGAACACTCCCTAAGGTATTCGGTCTTTATAACATATACCGGGCTAAGCAATGCCCTTGATAACAAACCCCGAGTGTCCAGGTACATGCAGTATTCTGACGTGGCGAAATGCCAATAATGTCAGCATCCTTCTCGGTTATACTGAGTATCCGGAGGATGTGAAGCAACAAAAGAAAGTAAAAAAGGTTTACACAGGGTCTTAATCTAAAAAGAAACCTTTGAGCGGGTCCCTGCTGCACGTCTGCGCCTGTGTCTCCGTTGTGCCGTATCCTGGAAGGGTGTAGCACGATTGTCATCTGTAAAAGAGAAGAACTTAGGTGAAAGTTGTCGTGCCAAAAATTGGTTATTCTCAATAAACCATTAAAATTCGAGATAAATAAAGTTGGGCCGAACTAGTCCTTTTTACACGCGGGAAGCCCCTGGTACCGCCTATGGGGGTATAATCATCAAACCAATCTCAGGTATATCTAAGCTGTTACAGCTGGTAATGCGCCGGACTCGTCTAGCCGTGTCCGCGGGCTTGACGACCGATCATTTATTCTGGTTGGAGAGGTCGTTTAGTGTTCGGCGGTTAAAGCCGCCGCACGTTCTTCCGCGCGTAAGGAACGCTCAATATTTCCACTAACTGTGATGATGCCACGTGGACCGGGCATTTTAAGCTTAAGAGAAGCGTAATGCGGTACTGCATTAAAACGAGCGAAAGTTGTTCTTCCGAGTAGTGCTTGATAGCCGCTTCGGAATGGAGCAATGTCGAAGGTTAACTTTTCACTTCGGAAGTTGTCAGGGGAACCGAATACAACCTCTAGTACTAGAGAGCCTGTACAGTGCGCCTCTGGGCCTGGTATTACCCCTTTAAAGGTAGTAGTACTTTCGCGGATTCTTGTCGGGTCTATCCCCATTTTGCGGACTGTGTCCTGATATATCAGATTAAGACTGCTGCCGCCGTCCATGAGGACTTGGGTGAGATGGTATCCGTCAATAATTGGGTCTAGCACCAAGGCAGCCAATCCTCCATGCCGGATACCTGTCAGGTGATCCCTGCGATCAAAGGTGATTGGGCGGGCCGACCAAGGGTTGAACTTGGGGGTGACGGGCTCTACGGCCCATGTGTCTTGGAGTGCATGTTTGTCCTTTCTTTCTGTTACATGAATCATGTTCACTGTTTTGACCTCTGGTGGGAATTCTTTCTGTCCCCCAGTGCTTTGCTAACGAGGCTCATCCTCGTCTTCACTTGGTATCTCCCTCCCCTTGTGTTCGGCGTTTAGCTTGCCGGCCTGCTTGAAGACCGAGCATTCTCTGTGGGTGTGATTTGCAGGTTTGTCGGAGGTGCCATGAATCTGACATAATTTGTCTAGAATCTTGTTGAGGCTGGACGGTCCATCTCTGTTGCCTTTGGAAGGCTTCTTCCGCTGACCGGGTCGAGAGCCCCTGAATCCGGCGTTTACCGCCATGTTGGCTGGGCTGTCTTCATTATTTCGACGCTTGCTTTTACTGTGTCATGGTTTTCCATTACCATCCCTGACTTCAGATGTGCCTGGGTCGCTGGTGCTACTACGAGCCAGCCAGCTATCTTCGCCCGCGCAAAAGCGGGTCATGAGGCTTGTTAGGGCTGCCATTGTCCTTGGTTTTTCTTGGCCGAGGTGTCTGGCGAGCCATTCGTTGCGAACGCTGTGTTTGAAAGCTGCTAAGGCTTCGGCGTCCGGGCAGTCGACGATTTGGTTCTTCTTAGTGAGAAATCTGTTCCAAAGCTTTCGGGCTGACTCTCCGGGCTGTTGAATTATATGACTTAAGTCGTCTGCTTCTGGAGGTCGGACATAAGTCCCTTGAAAATTGGCCTTGAAAGCATCCTCAAGCTCCTCCCAACTTCCTATTGAATTTTCGCGGAGGCTCTTCAGCCAGTGCCGAGCTGGTCCTTTTAGCTTGAGGGGCAGGTATTTAATGGCGTGGAGATCGTCTCCGCGAGCCATATGGATATGGAGGATGAAGTCCTCAATCCAGACCCCAGGGTCTGTCGTTCCGTCGTACGCTTCTATGTTCACGGGCTTGAATCCCTCTGGAAATTCATGATCCAGTACCTCATTGGTGAAGCATAGGGGGTGTGCGGCACCCCTGTATTTGGATGTATCGTGGCGTTCGGACGGTTGTAGTATTCGGTTTTGATTTTGTGCCGGAGCACGCTTCCTAGATCCATAGATGGACCTGGTCAAACCGGATTTTGGGCGCAAGTCCTCACGTAAATCCTGTGTCGACTTATGTGCGGCCCTGTTAGCTGCCCTATCGCGGCCATGAGGTGGTCGATCCGGCTGATCAGCCGTTTTATTCTTCGGCTGTGTAGGCTCTACGGCCTCATCATCGAACTCAGGCAACAGCTTGCGCTTTGGATAGCTCTTTGTATGGAAACTACCGCCATACTTTTCTTCACTGTCGAGCACTTTGTTCCATCTACTATTGAGTGTAATCTGCGCGGCCTTAAGCCTTTGCTTCTGCTTCTTCAGACTCCTCGCAGTGGCGGTAAGCCTTCTACGGAGGTTCTCTTGTTCCAAGTGCCTTTCCGGGATGACGTGTGTGTCGTCGTCCGGACTGTTTTCCTCTCCGGAGGGAGGTTGATGAGCTTTATCCTCGGCGTCGACGTGTTCGCACAGCTGCTCCGTACTATGTTTGCCGTTCGCTAGTTCATCCTGCTCTATCGCTGGGTCAATGTTGTCGTCTCCTCTAGAGTCGACCGGAGTGTTATTTTCTCTTGCGCTGTTATCGCTGTTTTTGCCAAGGCGGGATTTGGAGCGGCGCCTATGCCGTCGCTTTGGTTGCTTCTCGAGGGAGCTATCTTTCAATGCATCCTTCCGTTCCTCGTCATTGTTTTCTTTGGGTGCGTCCACCATGTATATATCGTGTGATGAGGTGGCTGTCCAGCGCCCTATAGGCGGTGGTTCCTGCTCGTCTCCTGCATCGTCGTCCATACCGTCGATGTCTTCGGAGTCGAAATCGAGCATGTCGGTTAAATCGTCGACAGTGGCTACTAAGTGGGTGGTGGGTGGGGAGCGAATTTCTTCGTCGTCCGCATCCCATTCTAGCCGGACATAGTTCGGCCAAGGTTCTCCTGACAAGGAGAGAGACCATAATGAATTTAGCACATCGCCGAAAGGCGAGTGCTGAAAGATATCCGCGGAGGTAAACTCCATGATCGGTGCCCGATCGGATTCGATGGGCACGGACATAAGCGGCTCGGAGCCCGTGGCCGGGGACGAATCCAATGATTCGGCAACACGACTCTCGTCGGAGGTGAAGTCAGTATTCGGATCTATCACCACTGAGAGTGCGGCCTCCGTGGCGGGGTCTATCCACCCGTCCTCGGATGGCGCAATTTGTTCCGGATTGAGGGCCGGAGTAGTTGCAGGTGTGGTCTCCCGAACACTGTCCGACGACAGAGTTAAGTCATGCTCGTCGTGATTGTGCGGCGCACCTGACATGGGCTCGAATCCGTCGAAGATCAAGTCTCCGCGGATGTCGGCAATATAGTTCAAGTTTCCGAACCTGACCTGATGGCCAGTGGCGTAGCTCTCGATCTGCTCCAGATGGCCAAGCGAGTTGGCCCGCAGTACGAAGCCGCCGAATATGAAGATCTGTCTGGGGAGGAAAACCTCACCCTGGATCGCATCGTTGCCGATGATCGAAGGAGCCATCAAGCCTTACGGTGACGGCACAGTGGAACTCTCAATGAAAGAACCAATGTCGGTGTCAAAACCGGCGGATCTCGGATAGGGGGTCCCGAACTGTGCGTCTAAGGCGGATGGTAACAGAAGGCGGGGGACACGATGTTTACCCAGGTTCGGGCCCTCTCGATGGAGGTAATACCCTACTTCCTGCTTGATTGATCTTGATGATATGAGTATTACAAGAGTTGATCTACCACGAGATCATAGAGGCTAAACCCTAGAAGCTAGCCTATGGTATGATTGTTGTTGTCCTACGGACTAAACCCTCCGGTTTATATAGACATCGGAGGGGGCTAGGGTTACACAGAGTCGGTTACAAGGGAGGAGATCTACATATCCGTATTGCCAAGCTTGCCTTCCACGCCAAGGAGAGTCCCATCCGGACACGGGACGTAGTCTTCAATCTTGTATCTTCATAGTCCAACAGTCCGGCTAAAGTATATAGTCCGGCAGTCCAAGGACCCCCTCATCCAGGACTCCCTCACATGCAACTCCCGAATACTAGAGGAACACTTTGTGTGCTACCAAATGTCACAACGTAACTGGGTGATTATAAAGGTGTTGTACAGGTGTCTCCGATGGTGTTTGTTGAGTTGGCATAGATCGAGATTAGGATTTGTCACTCCGATTGTCGGAGACGTATCTCTGGGCGCTCTCAGTAGTGCACATCAATATAAGCCTTGCAAGCAATGTGACTAATGAGTTAGTTGCGGGATGATGCATTACGGAACGAGTAAAGAGACTTGCCGGTAACGAGATTGGACTAGGTATTGAGATACTACCGATCGAATCTCGGGCAAGTAACATACCGATGACAAAGGGAACAACGTATATCGTTATGTGGTTTGTCCGATAAAGATCTTCGTAGAATATGTGGTAGCCAATATGAACATCCAGGTTCCGCTATGGTTATTGACCGGAGACATGTCTCGGTCATGTCTACATAGTTCTTGAACCCGTAGGGTCCGCACGCTTAACGTTCGGTGACGATCGGTATTATGAGTTTATGTGTTTTGATGTACCGAAGGTAGTTCGGAGTCCCGGATTTGATCACAGACATGACGAGGAGTCTCTAAATGTTCGAGACATAAAGATTTATATATTGGAAGCCTATTTTTGGACATCAGAATGGTTCCGGATGAGTTCGGGCATTTTCCGGAGTACCGGGAGGTTACCGGCGGAACCCCCCAGGGAGTATATGGGCCTTATTGGGCCTTAGTGAGTAGAGGAGAGGAAGGGAAAAGGTGGGAGGCGCGCCCCCCTAGCCCAATCCGAATTGGGTGGGGGCCGCCCCCCCCCCCTTTCCTTTCCCCTCTCCTCCCCTTCCTTCTCTCCTACTCCTACTACTTGGAAGGGGGGAATCCTACTCCCGGTGGGAGTAGGACTCCCTAGGGCACGCCATAGAGGGTCGGCTCTCCCCCTCCTCCACTCCTTTATATACGGGGGAGGGGGCACCCCATAGACACACAAGTTGATCATTGATCTCTTAGCCGTGTGTGGTGCCCCCCTCCACCATAATCCACCTCGGTCATATCGTAGCGGTGCTCAAGCGAAGCCCTGTTCCGGTAGCATCATCATCACCGTCATCACGCCGTCGTGCTGACGAAGCTCTCCCTCGGCACTCTGCTGGATCGTGAGTTCGTGGGACGTCGCCATGCCGAACGTGTGCAGATCGCGGAGGTGCCGTACTTTCGGTACAAGGATCGGTCGATCATGAAGACGTACGGCTACATCAACCATGTTGTCATAATGCTTCCGCTTACAGTCTACGAGGGTACGTGGATAACACTCTTCTCCTCTCATTGCTATGCATCACCATGATCTTGCGTGTGCATAGGAAATTTTTTGAAATTACTGCATTACCCAACAGTGGCATCCGAGCCAGGTTTATGCGTAGATGTTATATGCACGAGTAGAACAAAAAGGAGTTGTGGGCGTGGGTATATACATATTTCTTTCCGTCACTAGTTGTTTCTTGATTCGGCGGTATTGTTGGATGAAGCGGCCCAGACCGACATTACGCGTACGCTTACGCGAGACTGGTTCTACCGACGTGCTTCGCACACAGGTGGCTGGTGGGTGTCAGTTTCTCCAACTTTAGTTGAATCGGATTCAATGAACAGGGTTCTTTCTGAAGATCAAAAAGAAATCACTATACCGCGTTGTGTTTTTTGATGCGTAGGTAAGAACGGTTCTTGCTCAAACCGTAGCAGGCACGTAAAACTTGCAACAACAAAGTAGAGGACGTCTAACTTATTTTTGCAGGGCATGTTGTGATGTGATATGGTCAAGACATGATGCTAAATGTTATTGTATGAGATGATCATGTTTTGTAACACAGTTATCGGCAACTGGCAGGAGCCATATGGTTGTCGCTTTATTGTATGAAATGCAATCGCCATGTAATTGCTTTACTTTATCACTAAGCGGTAGCGATAGTCGTAGAAGCAATAGTTGGCGAGATAACAACGATGCTTCGATAGAGATCAAGGTGTCAAGCCGGTGACGATGGTGATCATGACGGTGCTTTGGAGATGGAGATCAAAGGCACAAGATGATGATGGCCATATCATATCACTTATATTGATTGCGTGTGATGTTTATCCTTTATGCATCTTATTCTGCTTAGTTCGGCGGTAGCATTATAAGATGATCTCTCACTAAATTTCAAGGTATAAGTGTTCTCCCTGAGTATGCACCGTTGCTACAGTTCGTCGTGCCGAGACACCACGTGTTGATCGGGTGTGATAAGCTCTACGTTCACATAGAATAGGTGCAAGCCAGTTTTGCACACGCAGAATACTCGGGTTAAACTTGACGAGCCTAGCATATGCATATATGGCCTCGGAACACTGAGACCGAAAGGTCGAGCGTGAATCATATAGAAGATATGATCAACATAGTGATGTTCACCATTGAAAACAACTCCATCTCACGTGATGATCGGACATGGTTTAGTTGATATGGATCACGTGATCACTTAGATGATTAGAGAGATGTCTATCTAAGTGGGAGTTCTTGATACGTCCATTCTGCATCATGCTTTTATATCGATATTTATCGCATTATGGGCTGTTATTACACATTATGTCACAATACTTATGCCTGTTCTCTCTCATTTTACAAGGTTTACATGAAGAGGGAGAATGCCGGCAGCTAGAATTCTGGGCTGGAAAAGGAGCAAATACTAGAGACCTATTCTACACAACTCCAAAAGTCCTGAAACTCCACGAAAGTTATTTTTGGAAATAATAAAAAATATTGAGCGGAAGAAATACCAGAGGGGGCCACACCCTAGCCACGAGGGTGGGGGGCGCGCCCTACCCCCCTGGGCGCGCCCCCCTGCCTCGTGGGCCCCCTGGTGGCCCTCCGGTGTCCATCTTCTGCTATATGAAGTCTTTCGTCCGAAGAAAAATCAGAAGCAAGCTTTCGGGACGAGACTCCGCCGCCACGAGGCTGAACCAATCTAGGGCTCTGGCAGAGCTATTCTACCGGGGACGCTTCCCTCCGGGAGGGGGAAATCATCGCCAACGCTCCTCTCATCAGGAGGGGGCCAATCTCCATCAACATCTTCACCAACACCATCTCCTCTCAAACCCTAGTTCATCTCTTGTATCCAATTCTTGTCTCTAAGTCTGAGATTGGTACCTGTAGGTTGCTAGTAGTGTTGATTACTCCTTGTAGTTGATGCTCGTTGGTTTATTTGGTGGAAGATCATATGTTTAGATCCTATATGCATATTAATACTCCTCTGATTATGAACATGAATATGCTTTGTGAGTAGTTACGTTTGTTCCTGAGGACATGGGAGAAGTCTTGCTATTAGTAGTCATGTGAATTTGGTATTCGTTCGATATTTTGATGAGATGTATGTTGTCTCTCCTCTAGTGGTGTTATGTGAACGTCGACTACATGACACTTCACCATTGTTTGGGCCTAGAGGAAGGCATTGGGAAGTAATAAGTAGATGATGGGTTGCTAGAGTGACAGAAGCTTAAACCCTAGTTTATGTGTTGCTTCGTAAGGGGCTGATTTGGATCCATATGTTTCATGCTATGGTTAGGTTTACCTTAATACTTCTTTTGTAGTTGCGGATGCTTGCAATAGGGGTTAATCATAAGTGGGATGCTTGTCCAACTAAGGACAGCACCCAAGCACCGGTCCACCCACATATCAAATTATCAAAGTACCGAACGTGAATCATATGAACGTGATGAAAACTAGCTTGACGATAATTCCCATTGGTCCTCGGGAGCGCTTTTCTCTATATGAGAGTTTGTCCAGGCTTGTCCTTTGCTACAAAAAGGATTGGGCCACCTTGCTGCACTTTATTTATTTTTGTTACTTGTTGCTCGTTACAAATTATCTTATCACAAAACTATCTGTTACCTATTACTTCAGTGCTTGCAGAAAATGCCTTGCTGAAAACCGCTTATAATTTCCTTCTGCTCCTCGTTGGGTTCGACACTCTTACTTATCGAAAGGACTACGATAGAACCCCTATACTTGTGGGTCATCAGTTCTTAAGTAATTTGATTAATTGAACTTTAATTTATCATGAACTTAGTACCTGATAGTATTTTGCATGTCTATGTTGTTGTAGATTGATGGCCCGTGCTGTTGTTCCATTGAATTTTAATGCGTTCCTAGAGAAAGCTAAGTTGAAAGATGATGGTAGCAACTACACGGATTGGGTCCGTAACTTGAGGATTATCCTCATTGCTGCATAGAAGAATTACGTCCGGGAAGCACCGCTAGGTGACAAACCCGCTGCAGGAGCAACGCCAGATGTTGTGAACACCTGGCAGAGCAAAGCTGATGACTACTCAATAGTTCAGTGTGCCATGCTTTACGGCTTAGAACCGGGACTTCAATGACATTTTGAACGTCATGGAGCATATGAGATGTTCCAGGAGTTGAAGTTAATATTTCGAGCAAATGCCCGGATTGAGAGATATGAAGTCCCCAATAAGTTCTACAGCTGCAAGATGGAGGAGAATAGTTCTGTCAGTGAACATATACTCAGAATGTCTGGGTACCACAACCACTTGACTCAACTGGGAATTAATCTTCCTGGTGATAGTGTCATTGACAGAGTTCTTCAATCACTGCCACCAAGCTACAAGAGCTTCGTGGTGAACTATAATATGCAAGGGATGGATAAGACAATTCCTGAGCTCTTCGCAATGCTAAAGGCTGCGGAGGTAGAAATGAAGAAGGAGCATCAAGTGTTGATGGTCAACAAGACCACCAGTTTCAAGAAAAAGGGTAAAGGGAAGAAGGGGAACTTCAAGAAGAACACCAAGCCAGTTGCTGCTCAAGTGAAGAAACCCAAGTCTGGACCTAAGCCTGAGACTGAGTGCTTCTACTACAAAGGAACTGGTCACTGGAAGCGGAACTGCCCCAAGTATTTGGCAGAGAAGAAGCATGGCAAAGTGAAAGGTATATTTGATATACATGTTATTGATGTGTACCTTACTAATGCTCGCAGTAGTGCCTGGGTATTTGATACTGGTTCAGTTGCTAACATTTGCAACTCGAAACAGGGGCTACGGATTAAGCAAAGATTGGCTAAGGACGAGGTGACGATGCGCGTGGGAAATGGTTCCAAAGTTGATGTGATCGCCGTCGGCACGCTACCTCTACATCTACCTTCGGATTAGTTTTAGACCTAAATAATTGTTATTTGGTGCCAGCGTTGAGCATGAACATTATATCTGGATCTTGTTTGATGCGAGACGGTTATTCATTTAAATCAGAGAATAATGGTTGTTCTATTTATATGAGTAATATCTTTTATGGTCATGCACCCTTGATGAGTGGTCTATTTTTACTAAATCTTGATAGTAGTGATACACATGTTCATAGTATTGAAGCTAAAAGATGCAGAGTTGATAATGATAGTGCAACTTATTTGTGGCAGTGCCGTTTAGGTCATATTGGTGTAAAGCGCATGAAGAAACTCCATTCTGATGGACTTCTGGAATCACTTGATTATGAATCACTTGGTACTTGCGAACCATGCCTCATGGGCAACATGACTAAAACTCTGTTCTCCGGAACAATGGTGCGAGCAACAGAGTTATTGGAAATCATACATACTGATGTATGTGGTCCAATGAACATTGAAGGTCGCAGCGGATATCGTTATTTTCTTACCTTCACAGATGATTTGAGCAGATATGGGTATATCTACTTAATAAAACATATGTCTGGAACATTTGAAAAGTTCAAAGAATTTCAGAGTGAAGTGGAAAATCATCGTAACAAGAAAATCAAGTTTCTACGATCTGATCGTGGAGGTGAATATTTGAGTTATGAGTTTGGACTTCATTTGAAACAATGCGGAATAGTTTCGCAACTCACGCCACCTGGAACACCACAACGTAATGGTGTGTCCGAACGTCGTAACCGCACTATATTAGATATGCTGCGATCTATGATGTCTCTCACTGATTTACCACTATCGTTTTGGGGTTATGCTTTAGATACGGTTGCATTCACGTTAAATAGGGCACCATCTAAATCCGTTGAGACGACACCTTATGAACTGTGGTTTGGCAAGAAACCCAAGTTGTCGTTTCTTAAAGTTTGGGGTTGTGATGCTTTTGTGAAGAAGTTTCAACCTGATAAGCTCGAACCCAAATCGGAGAAATGTGTCTTCATAGGATACCAAAGGAGACTGTTGGGTATACCTTCTATCACAGATCCGAAGGCAAGATATTCGTTGCTAAGAATGGATCCTTTCTAGAGAAGGAGTTTCTCTCAAAAGAAGTGAGTGGGAGGAAAGTAGAACTTGACGAGATAATTGTACCTTCTCCCTTATTGGAAAGTAGTTCATCGCTGAAATCAGTTCCAGTGATTCCTACACCAGTAAGTGAGGAAGCTAATGATGATGATCATGAAACTTCTGATCAAGTTACTACCGAACCTCGTAGGTCTACCAGAGTAAGATCCACACCAGAGTGGTACGGTAATCCTATTCTGGAAGTCATATTACTTGACCATGATGAACCTACGAACTATGAGGAAGCGATGATGAGCCCAGATTCTGCAAAATGGCTTGAGGCCATGAAATTTGAGATGGGATCCATGTATGAGAACAAAGTATGGACTTTGGTTGACTTGCCCGATGATCGGCAGGCCATAGAGAATAAATGGATCTTCAAGAAGAAGACTGACGCTGACGGTAATGTTACTGTCTACAAAGCTCGACTTGTTGCGAAAGGTTTTCGACAAGTTCAAGGAGTTGACTACGATGAGACCTTCTCACCTGTAGCAATGCTTAAGTCCGTCTGAATCATGTTAGCAATTGCTGCATTTTATGATTATGAAATTTGGCAAATGGATGTCAAAACTGCATTCCTTAATGGATATCTTAAAGAAGAGTTGTATATGATGCAACCAGAAGGTTTTGTCGATCCAAAAGGTGCTAACAAAGTGTGCAAGCTCCAGCGATCCATTTATGGACTGGTGCAAGCCTCTCGGAGTTGGAATATACACTTTGATAGTGTGATCAAAGCATATGGTTTTATACATACTTTTGGAGAAGCCTGTATTTACAAGAAAGTGAGTGGGAGCTTTGTAGCATTTCTGATATTATATGTGGATGACATATTGCTGATCGGAAATGATATTGATTTTCTGAATAGCATAAAAGGATACTTGAATAAGAATTTTTCAATGAAAGACCTTGGTGAAGCTGCTTATATATTGGGCATCAAGATCTATAGAGATAGATCAAGACGCTTAATTGGACTTTCACAAAGCACATACCTTGATAAAGTTTTGAAGAAGTTCAAAATGGATCAAGCAAAGAAAGGGTTCTTGCCTGTGTTACAAGGTGTGAAGTTGAGTCAGACTCAATGCCCGACCACTGTAGAAGATAGAGAGAAAATGAAAGGTGTTCCCTATGCTTCAGCCATAGGCTCTATCATGTATGCAATGCTGTGTACCAGACCTGATGTGTGCCTTGCTATTAGTCTAGCAGGGAGGTACCAAAGTAATCCATGAGTGGATCACTGGACAGCGGTCAAGAACATCCTGAAATACCGGAAAAGGACTAAGGATATGTTTCTCGTATATGGAGGTGACAAAGAGCTCGTCGTAAACGGTTACATCGATGCAAGCTTTGACACTGGTCCGGATGACTCTAAGTCACAAACCGGATACATGTTTCTATTAAATGGTGGAGCTGTCAGTTGGTGCAGTTCCAAGCAGAGCGTCATGGCGGGATCTACGTGTGAAGCGGAATACATAGCTACTTCGGAAGCAGCAAATGAAGGAGTTCATATCCGATCTAGGTGTCATACCTAGTGCATCGGGTCCAATGAAAATCTTTTGTGACAATAATGGTGCAATTGCCTTGGCAAAGGAATCCAGATTTCACAAGAGAACCAAGCACATCAAGAGACGCTTCAATTCCATCCCCGATCAAGTCAAGGAGGGAGACATAGAGATTTGCAAGATACATACGGATCTGAATGTTGCAGACCCGTTGGCTAAGCCTCTCTCACGAGCAAAACATGATCAGCACCAAGACTCCATGGGTGTTAGAATCATTACAATGTAATCTAGATTATTGACTCTAGTGCAAGTGGGAGACTGAAGGAAATATGCCCTAGAGGCAATAATAAATTTGTTATTTATACTTCCTTATATCATGATAAATGTTTATTATTCATGCTAGAATTGTATTAACCGGAAACTTAGTACATGTGTTAATACATAGACAAACAGAATGTCACTAGTATGCCTCTACTTGACTAGCTCATTGAATCAATGATGGTTATGTTTCCTCACCATAGACATGAGTTCTCATTTGATTAACGGGATCACATCTGTGATTGACTTGACCCATCCATTAGCTTAGCACGATGATCGTTTAGTTTGTTGCTATTCCTTTCTCCATAACTTATACATGTTCCTATGACTATGAGATCATGAAACTCCCGAATACCGGACGAACACTTTGTGTGCTACCAAAATTCACAACGTAACTGGGTGATTATAAAGGTGCTCTACAGGTGTCTCCAATGGTGTTTGTTGAGTTGGCATAGATCGAGATCAGGATTTGTCACTCCGATTGTCGGAGAGGTATCTCTGGGCCCTCTCGGTAATGCACATCAATATAAGCCTTGCAAGCAATGTGACCAATGAGTTAGTTGTGGGATGATGCATTATGGAACGAGTAAAGAGACTTGCCGGTAACGAGATTGAATTAGGTATTGAGATACCGACGATCGAATCTCGGGCAAGTAACATACCGATGACAAAGGGAACAACGTATAATGTTATGCGGTTTGACCGATAAAGATCTTCGTAGAATATGTGGGAGCCAATATGAACATCTAGGTTCCGCTATCGGTTATTGACCGGAGACATGTCTCGGTCATGTCTACATAGTTCTCGAACCCATAGGGTCCGCACGGTTAACGTTCGATGACGATAGGTATTATGAGTTTGTGTGTTTTGATGTACTGAAGGTAGTTCGGAGTCCCGGATTTGACACGGACATGACGAGGAGTCTCTAAATGGTCGAGACGTAAAGATCAATATATTGGAAGCCTATGTTTGGACATCGAAATGGTTCCGAATGAGTTCGGGCATTTTCCGGAGTACCGGGAGGTTACCGGAACCCCCCATGGAGTATATAGGCCTTATTGGGCCTTAGTGGAATAGAGGGGAGGAAGGGAAAAGGTAGGAGGCGCGCCCCCCTAGCCCAATCCGAATTGTGTGGGCCCCCCCCCCATTCCTTTTCCCTCTCCTCCCCTTCCTTCTCTCCTACTCCTACTACTTGGAAGGGGGGAATCCTACTCCCGGTGGGAGTAGTACTCCCCTAGGGCACGCCATAGAGGGCCGGCCCTCCCCCCTCCTCCACTCCTTTATATACGGGGGAGGGGGCACCCCATAGACACACAAGTTGATCATTGATCTCTTAGCCGTGTGCGGTGCCCCCCTCCACCATAATCCACCTCGGTCATATCGTAGCGGTGCTTAGGCGAAGCCCTATTCCGGTAGCATCATCATCACCGTCATCACGCCGTCATGCTGACGAAGCTCTCCCTCGACACTCTGCTGGATCGTGAGTTTGTGGGACGTCACCAAGCCGAACGTGTGTAGACCTAGGATCGGTCGATCATGAAGACGTACGACTACATCAACCGCGTTGTCATTACGCTTCCGCTTACGGTCTACGAGGGTACGTGGATAACACACTTCTCCTCTCGTTGCTATGCATCACCATGATTTTGCGTGTGCGTAGGTGATACGTCCATTTTGCATCATGCTTTTATATCGATATTTATTGCATTATGGGCTGTTATTACACATTATGTCACAATACTTATGCCTATTCTCTCTTATTTTACAAGGTTTACATGAAGAGGGAGAATGCTGGCAGCTGGGATTCTGGGCTGGAAAAGGAGCAAATATTAGAGACCTATTCTGCACTGCTCCAAAAGTCCTGAAACTTCACGGAAGTTATTTCCAGAATATATAAAAAATATTGAGCGAAGAAAGTTCTAGAGGGGGGGCCACACTCTGGCCACGAGGGTGGGGGCGCGCCCTGCCCCCTTGGGCGCGCCCCCTCGCCTCGTGGGCCCCCTGGTGGCCCTCCGATGCCCATCTTCTGCTATATGAGGTCTTTCGTCCGAGAAAAAATCATAAGCAAGCTTACGGGATGAAACTCCGCCGCCATGAGGCGGAACCAATCTAGGGCTCCGGCGGAGCTGTTCTACCGGGGAAACTTCTCTCCGGGAGGGGGAAATCATCACCATCGTCATCACCAACAATCCTCTCATCGGGAGGGGGTCAATCTCCATCAACATCTTCACCAGCACCATCTCATCTCAAACTCTAGTTCATCTCTTGTATCCAATCTTTGTATCCAAACCTCAGATTGGTACCTGTGGGTTGCTAGTAGTGTTGATTACTCCTTGTAGTTGATGCTAGTTGGTTTACTTGGTGGAAGATCATATGTTCAGATCCACTATGCATATTAATACCCCTCTGATTATGAACATGAATATGCTTTGTGAGTAGTTACGTTTGTTCCTGAGGACATGGGAGAAGTCTTGCTATAAGTAGTCATGTGAATTTGGTATTCGTTCGATATTTTGATGAGATGTATGTTGTCATCCCTCTAGTGGTGTCATGTGAACGTCGACTACATGACACTTCACCATTGTTTGGGCCTAGAGGGAGGCATTGGGAAGTAATAAGTAGATGATGGGTTGCTAGAGTGACAGAAGCTTAAACCCTAGTTTATGCGTTGCTTCGTAAGGGGCTGATTTGGATCCATATGTTTCATGCTATGGTTAGGTTTACCTTAATACTTCTGTTGTAGTTGCGGATGCTTGCAATAGGGGTTAATCATAAGTGGGATGCTTGTCCAAGTAAGGACAGTACCCAAGCACCGGTCCACCCACATATCAAATTATCAAAGTACCGAACGCGAATCATATGAACGTGATGAAAACTAGCTTGACGATAATTCCCATGTGTCCTCGGGAGCGCTTTCCTTCATATAAGAGTTTGTCCAGGCTTGTCCTTTGCTACAAAAAGGATTGGGCCATCTTGCTGCACCTTATTTACTTTTATTACTTGCTACTCGTTACAAATTACCTTATCACAAAACTATCTGTTACCGATAATTTCAGTGCTTGCAGAGAATACCTTGCTGAAAACCGCTTATCATTTCCTCCTGCTCCTCGTTGGGTTCGACACTCTTACTTATCGAAAGGCTACGATAGATCCCCTACACTTGTGGGTCATCAAGACTCTTTTCTGGCGCCGTTGCCGGGGAGTGAAGCGCCTTTGGTAGGTGGAATTTGGTAAGGAAAAATTTATATAGTGTGCTGAAATTTACTGTCACTTGTTACTATGGAACATAATCCTTTGAGGGGTTTATTCGGGGTATCTTCACCTCATCCGGGACCACAATTAGTTACCCCTCAACCTACTGAACCTACTGAAAATGTTTACTTTGAAATTCCTTCGGGTATGATAGAGAAACTGCTAGCTAATCCTTTTGCAGGAGATGGAACATTGCATCCCGATTTGCACTTAATCTATGTGGATGAAGTTTGTGGATTATTTAAGCTTGCAGGTATGCCCGATGATGTTATCAAGAAGAAGGTCTTCCCTTTATCTTTGAAGGGAGATGCATTGACATGGTATAGGCTATGTGATGATATGGGATCATGGGACTATAAGCGATTGAAATTGGAATTTCACCAGAAGTTTTATCCTATGCATCTTGTTCATCGTGATCGTAATTATATATATAATTTTTGGCCTCGCGAAGGAGAAAGCATCGCTCAAGCTTGGGGGAGGCTTAAGTCAATGTTATATTCATGCCCCAATCATGAGCTCTCAAGAGAAATGATTATTCAAAAATTTATGCTCGGCTTTCTGACAACAATCGCTCCATGCTCGATACTTCTTGTACTGGTTCTTTTATGATGAAGACTATTGAATTCAGATGGGATTTATTGGAGAGGATTAAATGCAACTCTGAAGATTGGGATCTCGACGAAGGTAAGGAGTCAGGTATGACACCTAAGTTTTATTGTGTTAAATCTTTTATGGATACTGATGTTTTCCGTAAGTTTAGCACTAAATATGGACTTGACTCTGAGATAGTAGCTTCTTTCTGTGAATCTTTTGCTACTCATGTTGATCTCCCTAAGGAGAAGTGGTTTAAATATAATCCTCCCATTGAAACAAAAGTAGTTGCACCTATTAAAGTTGAAGAAAAAACTATCACTTATGATGATCCTGTTGTTCCCACTGCTTATGTTGAGAAACCACCTTTCCCTGTTAGAATTAAGGATCATGCTAAAGCTTCAACTGTAGTCAACAAGAGTAATATTAGGACACACAAACCCCCTGAGCAAATTAAAGTTGAACCTAATATTGCTATGGTTAAAGATCTCTTGGCCGATAATATTGATGGGCATGTTATTTATTTCTGTGAAGAAACTGCTAGAATTGCTAAGCCTGGTGCTAAGGATAAACATAGACCTGTTATAGGCATGCCTGTTATTTCTGTTAAAATAGGAGATCATTGTTATCATGGCTTATGTGATATGGGTGCTAGTGCTAGTGCAATACCTCATACCTTATACAAAGAAATTATGCATGATATTGCACCTGCTGAGATAGAAGATATCGATGTTACAATTAAGCTTGCCAATAGAGATACTATTTCACCGATTGGGATTTTAGAGATGTTGAAGTCTTGTGTGGGAAGGTTAAATATCCTGCTGATTTTCTTGTTCTTGGTTCCCCACAAGATAGCTTTTGTCCCATTATATTTGGTAGACCCTTCTTAAATACTGTTAATGCAAGGATAGACTGCGAAAAGGATGTTGTTACTATTGGTTTGGGTGATATGTCTCATGAGTTTAACTTCTCTAAATTTCGTAGACAACCCCGTGATGAGGAATTACCTAGTAAGGATGAAATTATTGGTCTTGCTTCTATTGTTGTGCCTCCTAATGATCCTTTAGAACAATATTTGCTCGACCATGAAAATGATATGTTCATGAATGAAAGAAGGGAAATAGATGAAGTATTCTTTAAACAAGGACCTATTCTGAAACACAACTTGCTTGTTGAAATCCTAGGGGATCCTCCTCCACCCAAGGGTGATCCCGTGTTTGAGCTTAAACCGTTACCTGATACTCTTAAATATGCTTATCTTGATGAAAAGAAGATATATCCTGTTATTATTAGTGCTAACCTTTCAGAGCATGAAGAAAGAAATTATTGAAAACTCTGAAGAAGCACCGTGCTGCTATTGGATATACTCTTGATGATCTTAAGGGCATTAGTCCCACTCTATGTCAACACAAAATAAATTTGGAGAAGGATGCCAAACCAGTTATTGATCACCAACGACGGCTAAATCCTAAGATGAAAGAAGTGGTAAGAAAGGAAATATTAAAGCTCCTTGAGGCAGGTATAATTTATCCCGTTGCTGATAGTCAGTGGGTAAGTCCTGTCCATTGTGTCCCTAAGAAGGGAGGTATTACGTTGTTCCTAATGATAAAGATGAATTGATCCCACAAAGAATTATTACAGGTTATAGGATGGTAATTGATTTCCGCAAATTAAATAAAGCTACTAAAAAAGATCATTACCCTTTGCCTTTTATTGATCAAATGCTAGAAAGATTATCCAAACATACACATTTTTGCTTTCTAGATGGTTACTCTGGTTTCTCTCAAATACCTGTGTCAGCTGATGATCAAGCAAAGACCACTTTTACTTGCCCTTTCGGTACCTTTGCTTATAGACGTATGCCTTTTGGTTTATGTAATGCACCTGCTACCTTTCAAAGATGCATGATGGCTATATTCTCTGACTTTTATGAAAAGATTTGCGAGGTTTTCATGGATGATTTCTCCGTTTATGGATCCTCTTTTGAGGATTGCTTGAGCAACCTTGATCGAGTTTTGCTGAGATGTGAAGAAACTAACCTTGTCTTGAATTGGGAGAAGTGCCACTTTATGGTTAATGAAGGTATTGTCTTGGGGCATAAAATTTCTGAAAGAGGTATTGAAGTTGACAAAGCTAAAGTAGATGCTATTAAAAAGATGTCGTGTCCCAAGGACATCAAAGGTATAAGAAGTTTCCTTGGTCATGCCGGTTTTTATAGGAGGTTCATTAAGGACTTCTCGAAAATTTCCCGGCCTCTGACTGACCTATTACAAAAAGATATTCCTTTTTGTCTTTGATGATGATTGTGTAGAAGCATTTGAAATACTTAAAAAAGCATTAATTTCTGCACCTATTGTTCAGCCACCTGATTGGAGTTTACCCGTTGAAATTATGTGTGATGCTAGTGATTATGTTGTAGGGGCTGTTCTGGGACAAAGAGTTGATAAGAAATTGAATGTTATACATTATGCTAGTAAAACTCTAGACAATGCCCAGAGAAATTATGCTACTACTGAAAAGGAATTCTTAGCAGTTGTATTTTCTTGTGATAAGCTCATACCTTATATTGTTGATTCTAAAGTAACTATTCACACTGATCATGCTGCTATTAAATATCTTATGGAAAAGAAAGATGCTAAACCTAGACTTATTAGATGGGTTCTCCTGCTACAAGAATTTGATTTGCATATTATTGATAGAAAGGGAGATGAGAATCCCGTTGTAGACAACTTGTCTAGGTTAGAGAATGTTCTTGATGACCCACTACCTATTGATGATAGCTTTCCTAATGAACAATTAAATATCATAAATGCTTCTCGTACTGCTCCATGGTATGCGGATTATGCTAATTACATTGTTGCTAAATTTATACCACCTAGTTTCACATACCAGCAAAAGAAAAAGTTCTTCTATGATTTAAGACATTACTTCTAGGATGACCCACATCTTTATAAAGAAGGAGTAGATGGTGTTATTAGACGTTGTGTACCTGAGCATGAACAAGAATAGATCCTACGCAAGTGTCACTCTGAAGCCTATGGAGGACACCATGCTGGAGATAGAACTGCACATAAGGTATTGCAATTCGGTTTTTATTGGCCTACTCTCTTCAAGGATGCCCGTAAGTTTGTCTTGTCTTGTGATGAATGTCAAAGAATTGGTAATATTATTAGACGTCAAGAAATGCCTATGAATTATTCACTTGTTATTGAACCATTTGATGTTTGGGGCTTTCATTATATGGGACCTTTTCCTTCCTCTAATGGGTATACACATATTTTAGTTGCTGTTGATTACGTTACTAAGTGGGTAGAAGCTATTCCAACTAGTAGTGCTGATCATAACACCTCTATTAAGATGCTTAAAGAAGTTATTTTTCCGAGGTTTGGAGTCCCTAGATATTTAATGACTGATGGTGGTTCACATTTTATTCATGGTGCCTTTCGTAAAATGCTTGCTAAGTATGATGTTAATCATAGAATTGCATCTCCTTATCACCCACAGTCTAGTGGTCAAGTAGAATTGAGTAATAGAGAACTCAAATTAATTTTGCAAAAGACCGTTAATAGATCTAGAAAGAATTGGTCAAAGAAACTTGATGATGCATTATGGGCTTATAGAACTGCATATAAAAATCCTATGGGTATGTCTCCTATAAAATGGTTTATGGTAAAGCATGTCACTTACCTCTTGAACTAGAACATAAGGCATATTGGGCTATTAAAGAGCTCAATTATGATTTCAAACTTGCCGGTGAGAAGAGGTTATTTGACATTAGCTCACTTGATGAATGGAGAACCCAGGCCTATGAAAATGCCAGGCTGTTTAAAGAAAAAGTTAAAAGATGGCATGACAAAAGGATACAAAAGCGTGAGTTTAATGTAGGTGATTATGTATTGCTATACAACTCTCGTTTAAGATTTTTTGCAGGCAAACTTCTCTCTATATGGGAAGGTCCTTACGTTATCGAGGAGATCTATCGTTCTGGTGCCATAAAAATCAACAACTTCGAAGGCACAAATCCGAGGGTGGTGAACCGCCAAAGAATCAAACATTATATCTCAGGTAATCCTATAAATGTTGAAACTAACATTATTGAAACCGTAACCCCGGAGGAATACATAAGGGACACTTTCCGGAACGTTTCAGACTCCGAAAAGGAATAGGTACGTGGTACAGTAAGTAAACCGACTCCAAAACAGTTCTAATGGCAATTTTTCTCCGTTTTGGAAGATTTAAGAAAATAGGAAAATAAGAAGGAGACCGGAAAGGACATGAGGCTTCCACGAGGGTGGAGGGCGCGCCCTACCCCCTAGGCGTGCCCCCTGCCTCGTGGGCACCTCGTGCACTCTCCGGACTCCGTTTTCTTGCACGATACTTCTCTTGTTCGGTAAAAATTCATTATATAATCTCCCGAAGGTTTTTACCACCGTATCACAGAAATATCTCCTGTCTTTGTTTCGAGCTATTTCTGCCGCAGATCAGAGCAAGATGTCCTCTCAAGAGTCAGCTGGGGAGAGTCGGGTGTCTCATCCGACACCAGGTCCAGGGGCAAACAGCAATGCCTATCACTTTGGGCCCTCAACGGAGGAAGAGAGGGAAGCTGACTTGAAAAGGATAGATGCCATGGAGGAGGATCAAGAAGTTACTTCTCATTTCCGGGCAGGATTCACGATGGGGGAACTATAGAGCTCAGCTATTCCAAACTCGGTCATCCCTTCCAATGTTAGATTTCTCTCTTATGAAAATATGAAAAGGAGTGTTACTTGTTCTCCCGCAGCTATGCAACATCCTTGGGTGAAAGGAGCTTTAGCCATCACTGGCAAGCTCCGTAAGGAAATAATGAACCTCAAGCGGCAAGTCAATAAGCTCGAGGAAGAGAATCGTATCCTGAGGGGCATCATCGCCAAGAATATCACATCACCACCCCGAAGAAGGAGACATAATCACATGGGTATGGGCACTCCCCTTGGCAACTGCCAAGCTTGGGGGAGTGCCCCGGTATCGTATCACCATCACTTTTATCTTTACCGTTTTTCTTAGTTCGATCCTTTTGATAATATCTTGATCTAGTAGAATAAAGTTTTAGTATGATCTAGTTGTGAGTTTTGCTTTATGATCCTTCTATGTAATCGAGTCCGTGAGCTATATATAATAAATATTAGTGTTGAGTCAAGGGCTTGATTATTTTGCTATGATCTTGAGGGAATAAAATAAAAGAGAAGAAATAAAAAGAAATAAAGAGATCATATGGATCTTATGGAGAGTAATGAGCTCACATATAAAGAGTATGATGAATAAAAGTTGTTGAGAGTTAACAAACATAGTTTTGGTCATCGTTGCAATTAATAGGAAGTAATAAAGAAAGAGAGGTTCACATATAAATATACTATCTTGGACATCTTTTATGATTGTGAGCACTCATTAAAATATGACATGCTAAAGAGTTGATGTTGGACAAGGAATACAACGTAATGGGTTATGTTTTCTTACATCCGATATAAATTATATTGTCATGGATCATCCAAAATGTTGAGCTTGCCTTTCCATATCTTGCTAGCCAATTTCTTTGCACCAAGTAGAGATACTACTTGTGCTTCCAAATATCCCTAAACCCGTTTTTGCCATGAGAGTCCACCATACCTACCTATGGATTGAGTAAGTTGTCATCGATGCAAGCAATAAAAATTGCTCTCTAAATATGTATGACTTATTAATGCGGAGAAAATAAGCTTTATACGATCTTGTGATATGGAAGAAATAAAAGCGACGGACTGCATAATAAAGGTCCATATCACAAGCGGCAATATAAAGTGACGTTCTTTTGCATTAAGATTTCGTGCATCCAACCATAAAAGCGCATGACAACCTCTGCTTCCCTCTGCGAAGGGCCTATCTTTTATTTTTATCTTCTACCTTACATAAGAGTCATGGTGATCTTCACCTTTCCTTTTTACATTTTATCCTTTGGCAAGCACAATGTGTTGGAAAGACCCAGATACATATAGCTAATTGGATGTGAGTCTGCATGAGCTATTATAGTTGACATTACCCTCGAGGTAAAACGTTGGGAGGCAAAACTAAAAGCCCCTATCTTTCTCTGTGTCCGATTAAAACTCCATACCCATAAATATTGCGTGAGTGTTAGCAATTGTGAAAGACTAAATGATAGTTGAGTATGTGGACTTGCTGAAAAGCCCTTATATTGACTCTTTCCTATGTTATGATAAATTGCAATTGCCTCAATGACTGAGATTAGAGTTTGTTGGTTCTCAATAAAGTTTACGATTCATACTTGAAATTGTGATTGAATTGTTACTTTAGCATAAGAGATCATATGACAATATATATATATATATATATATATATATATATATGTTGATGTTTTAAGAATGATCATGATGCCCTCATGTCCATATTCTATTTTTATCGACACCTCTATCTCCAAACATGTGGACATATTTTTCGATTTCAGCTTTCGCTGGAGGACAAGCGAGGTCTAAGCTTGGGGGAGTTGATACGTCCATTTTGCATCATGCTTTTATATCGATATTTATTGCATTATGGGCTGTTATTACACATTATGTCACAATACTTATGCCTATTCTCTCTTATTTTACAAGGTTTACATGAAGAGGGAGAATGCCGACAGCTGGGATTCTAGGCTGGAAAAGGAGCAAGTATTAGAGACCTATTCTGCACAGCTCCAAAAGTCCTGAAACTTCACAGAAGTTATTTCCAGAATATAAAAAATATTGAGCGAAGAAAGTTCTAGAGGGGGGCCACACTCTGGCCACGAGGGTGGGGGCGCGCCCTACCCCCCTAGGCGCGCCCCCTGCCTCGTGGGCCCCCTGGTGGCCCTCCGATGCCCATCTTCTGCTATATGAGGTCTTTCGTCCGAGAAAAAATCATAAGCAAGCTTACGGGACGGAACTCCGCCGCCACGAGGCGGAACCAATCTAGGGCTCCGACGGAGCTGTTCTACCGGGGAAACTTCTCTCCGGGAGGGGGAAATCATCATCATCGTCATCACCAACGATCCTCTCATGGTGAGGGGGTCAATCTCCATCAACATCTTCACCAGCACCATCTCATCTCAAACCCTAGTTCATCTCTTGTATCCAATCTTTGTATCCAAACCTCAGATTGGTACCTGTGGGTTGCTAGTAGTGTTGATTACTCCTTGTAGTTGATGCTACTTGGTTAACTTGGTGGAAGATCATATGTTCAGATCCATTATGCATATTAATACCCCTCTAATTATGAACATGAATATGCTTTGTGAGTAGTTACGTTTGTTCCTGAGGACATGGGAGAAGTCTTGCTATTAGTAGTCATGTGAATTTGGTATTCGTTCGATATTTTGATGAGATGTATGTTGTCATCCCTCTAGTGGTGTCATGTGAACGTCGACTACATGACACTTCACCATTGTTTGGGCCTAGAGGGAGGCATTGGGAAGTAATAAGTAGATGATGGGTTGCTAGAGTGACAGAATCTTAAACCCTAGTTTTATGCGTTGCATCGTAAGGGGCTGGTTTGGATCCATATGTTTCATGCTATGGTTAGGCTTACCTTAATACTTCTGTTGTAGTTGTGGGTGCTTGCAATGGGGGTTAATCATAAGTGGGATGCTTGTCCAAGTAAGTACAGTACCCAAGCACCGGTCCACCCACATATCAAATTATCAAAGTACCGAACGCGAATCATATGAACGTGATGAAACCTAGCTTGACGATAATTCCCATGTGTCCTCGGGAGCGCTTTCCTTCATATAAGAGTTTGTCCAGGCTTGTCCTTTGCTACAAAAAGGATTGGCCATCTTGCTGCACCTTATTTACTTTTATTACTTGCTACTCGTTACAAATTACCTTATCACAAAACTATCTGTTACCGATAATTTCAGTGCTTGCAGAGAATACCTTACTGAAAACTGCTTATCATTTCCTTCTGCTCCTCGTTGGGTTCGACACTCTTACTTATCGAAAAGCTACGATAGATCCCCCCACACCTGTGGGTCATCAGTAGGAATTTTTTTTGAAATTACTGCGTTACCCAACAACATCATCAAGTTTTAGGTGTGAATGGTGGCTTCGGGTAACTTGATGTATGTTCTTGTTAGACCTTCATGGAATAATTAATAAAGATGATCGCATGCATCGATTGATGCAGATGTCAGGTTTAACATCCTTTTCTAAAAAAGTAAATTGTGGTTTTGCAGGTGAATCTCAGAGAGCTCCCAATGGTGGAGGGTGTTGCAGAATGTGATCATGCCAGATCTATTTGAGTTTGCACGTCTCTCTGTCTCTCTCTCTCTCTCTCTCTCTCTGGATCTACCCGGCTTGAGGGCCCTAAGAGCAACTCCAATGTGCCGACCCAAACGGATGTGCGTCTTGTCCGCTTTTTGTCTGTTTGGGTCGGCCGCCCGCTCGGTGTCCGCCTTGTTTTTGGTTTGGGTCGGCAGTGTGTTCAATGCGCCAACCCATATTTGCCTGTGCGGCCGGCTTGTCGTAGTTTTTCGTCAAATATACACATATTCTGCATAGTATCACAAGAAAATAAATATAGCTAAGTTCCACAACTCAAATAAATATATCATAGTTTACAAGCTGAATAAAAATTAAATTATCTCAAATTTATTTTAAAAAAGATACATCTATTGGTTGCCAACATGAACCCACATATGTTCAACCAAATCATCTTGCAGCTGAATGTGAGTTTTCCAATCACGCATTTGATGATGAAATTGGGTGAAGTGTGCAAACGTTCCCGCTCCTCCTTCATGCTGAGGCACAACATTGTCACCCTGAAACTGAAACCCTTGATCATAGATACGTTCCGGGCGCCCATCCTCTATGATACATTGTGCATGATCACACAATCAGTCATCATCTCCCACAACTTCTTGGTGCTCCAAGTTCTAGCAAGATACCGAACGATGCCTCATCGAGATTGCAGAACACCAAAGGCACGCTCGACATCCTTCCTAGTACTCTCTTGCTCTTGGGAAAATCTCTTCCTCTTCTCTCCGATAGGCTTGGGAATTGTCTTCATAATAGTGGTCTACTGAGGATAGATACCGTCAGCTAGGTCATTTGTTGTAGTTGTGGCCGTTGATGTCAACATTCACCGGCGAGTAGTTTCCTTCGGCAAGCCTTGCAAACACCGGCGGCCGTCGAAGCGCATTGATATCATTGTGCGATTCGGCCATGCCGAAGAAGGAGTGCAAGATCCAGAGATCTTGTGAGGCCACGGCCTCAAGTATGATAGTGCAAGCCCTGACATGGCCCCTGTACTGCCCTTGCCAAGCAGAAGGGCAATTCTTCCACTCCCAGTGCATGTAGTCTATGCTGCCAAGCACCCCGGGGAAGCCCCTGCTGGCATTCGTCACCAACAAGCGGGTTGTACCTTTAGCAGTTGGCTCTCTCAAGTACTCGTGTCCAAACACTGCAATCACAGCCTTGTAGAATCTGCACATGGACTCTAGGCACGTAGATTCGCTCATACAGACGTACTCATCAATGAGATCACCGGGCACTCCATATGCAAGCATCTGGATAGCTGCACTGCATTTCTAATAAGAGGAGAAGCCAATCTTTCCAAGGGCATCCTCCTTGCACTCGAAATACTTATCGTATCCGACCACCCCCTCTCGAATACAATTGAAAACATGCCTAGGCATACGAAAATGGCGCCGGAATTGGTGATGTTTGAAGAGGGGGGGTGTTTGAAGAGGGGGTTGTTTGTCTCAAAGTAGTCCTTCCAAAGAAGGAAATGATCGCTCTCTCGGTTGCGATTCAACGCTGGAGTGTGCCCCGGGATCGAGCCCCGGAACAATGGCCGCTGCCTATTAAGGTGGTCATGAACCAACACGGCAGCCACCATCTCCTCATCATCAGATGAAGAATCGTCAGAGTCCCAGAGGAAATTGTGGAAAAAGAACTCATCGGCGGAGTCCATTTGTACCTTGGGGGCAAACTGTCGAACAACTTGCAGACGTTGTTGAAGAAGCTGGCCGGGGAAGAGACAAGCGCCTCCCCTGGACCAGGTAACTGGCCTGGAGGCGTCCGACGAGCGTGGCAGCGCCAGGTGAGTGTGGCGGCGTCAGACGAATGGGCTGGCCGGGTCCTCGGGGGGCGACTTCGTGCTCGCGGTGACGTCGAGGTGGGGTGGTGGGAAGCTACGGTGGCCCGACGGCGAGGCGGTGGTGGCAGCAACGTGGGAGGTGGCGGCATGCGGGGGAGGTGTGTGGGCGCGGACTGCTGGCAGGGACACCGGAACTGGGCTGTGGCGGCAACGGGGTGGGCGGGCGAGGGCTTGCTGTCGATGGAGGTGGAAGACAATGGCTAATGTGCCACCGGCTGGCGGGCCAGGGGGAGGAGTAGGCACGCGTTCGCGCGCGTCCGTTTCTTGTCCACGCCGACGCAAATGAGGCTCGAATTTGGGCCGAGAATGGATCGGCAGGCGGACGCACGTGGACGAAATGGGTCGACGCGTTGGAATTGCTCTAAGCTCACCAAAGAAAGTGTCTTCGTCACCCCTCTGGTTGGTCCATAGACTAAGGTGAATTTGAAGGATATACTGGAATGAACTAGAGTAACATCAACATTCAGGGAGTATGTGCCCAGGGCGACATTTGAAACCACCACATCGTCACTCCTCAAAAGAAGAATGCAACCACGGTTGCCAATTGCTGGGCGATGAGGAGCCTATAGCCGCAAAGGTAGGAAGCTGTGTTGCTATCGATGTTCTCACGTTTGATCTTTTGGAGGCAGATAATGTGACAAGGGGTAGCCGAGATCGGTGGTGCGACAGTTCGGGCATTTGAGGCCCCGAACGTTCCAACACAAAATGCTAATGTTTATATCTGACATTTGGAAACAATTTATCTTCAATCTGGGCACTAATAGGGGCACGTGCAGCTTCAAGCTGAGAACAAACATTGGGGCAGCAACACTTTGGAAGCATCAAGTTTCGCAAACAATCATGTAGCAAAATGTAAACGCATCACACAGGTACAGGAGGCATCGATGACAATGTTGATCTCCTGGCGATTACTCCTAACCCAGAAATAGAGGCATCAATTACAGAGTTGATCTCCAGACTACAACTCTTTATCAGCAGATACGGAAGAGCACCTAACATGGGAAACATACTGGACCAGCAGCAAAGCTTTGATCCTCACGGGGAACCAACAGAGACGAGAATAGCAGTCACCTCGGTGGCTTGAACTTGATCAACTCACATCCCTCAGCTGCATGAGCCAGCAAGGCGTCCTCGACAGGAATAGCAAATTAACTGCAACATCTGCACAGAAAAGAGCGGTTGGTATTAATTAATTGTCATTTGCCAAGCTCTGTTCAAGGAAAGCATGGCCTCATGGATTTCCCATTGGCTTATTGTGAAAAGCTGATCATTTCTAGCTGGGACAATCAAAACTTTCAAACATTTTCTGCAACATCTGAAACTAACTAACTACTGTATCACCTATGTTGTCCTTTTATTTTATTTTTGACTAAATGCAGCAGCTGCTTTTCAATGCCATTCAGAGGGTAAACACAAAAGTGGTACATCGTAAGATATACAGGGAGTAAAGCCTAAGCAGGTCTAGAGTGGTCTGATCAAAATAGAAATTCCAATTTTGTAATACAGTGCACATTGACTTGTAGGTACATAAGCTAGTTAGTCTTATATTGTTCATATTCAGTAAATTAGTCTAACATAGAAAGGTTGACAATGGGAATAGAATGAATAACCATACCAAGAATGCAGTACCATGAATATGACTATAACCATAGTCTGTACTTAAAGAATAGGGCGGGGACTAATCCAGCCCTTCTGCCAACACAAGGTCCAACCTTCTTGACCTGAGTTGACAAGACAACTTTATAACTCCCCAGTGTTATCAAGTAAAAACACAAGAGTGGAAAGCAATGTACAAGAAAAGCGATACTTACAAAGGCCCATCGCCCATGCTTATAACGGACCTCCAGAAGTTCACCTTTGGTCACACTTAGCTGCAAACAACAATCATAACTACATTAGATGAAACTTCTTAGTGAACAGTCTATGTCCACCTGAAAAAGGATTTAGATTGTAGAACAAAAACCTGCAAATCGTTCCAAGCTTTGAAACTGAAAGGAGCATCAAGGACCTTGAAATATATGCTGGCGGCAGGACATATCTAAATATGAAATTTATTGTTCAGTACTAGATCTAATACTTCCTAATATCTGCAAAACATTTAGTTGATTATTTTGAACCATACCTTGTTGGGTTGAACTATGTGAATGACTTTGCGGACGATGTCTGTGCACTCAAGATCCGGAACACCAATCCCATATCGTGCTTCAATTAGGTAGGAGTCGTATATCTGCAGACAATTCACTGCTCAGAACCGGAGCTAACACCTCTAGTATGTATGTAAAAAATCAAGGTAATTCAGCAGTAGCTATTACCTTGGCATTTTTTTTTCTGAATTCCACGAACAATTCTCAAGCAAGTATTTGCCCATTCATCATCAGGCATTTTTTTGTCCTCGACTTCCTTTAGGAAGCACCTGTTTCTCACGCATCCCACGGTTACCGGGCAACAGGCTCCTCCACATAAGTAATCTTGGGGATTGACCCATTTGAACTTTCGCTGCTTCCACAGAATCTGATATACTTGGCAAAGTAATCTCCAAAACTTTGCATGCATCAGTCGTTGATGATCTTCTTTTGTATAGCGGATACCCATCTTCTTAAGCTTCTTTAGATAAGACAAAATATGACTTTCTGAATTTCGGCAGTACACTAGCAGTTTTTCTGGATCGTCTGGGTTAAACTGACTATCGCGGTAATAATAGTATTGTGCCAGCACCAGATTGCTCTGTGCAACATCATCCCAGCCGCTAGCCCAAACCTTAGAGAGAACTATTTTACGCTCATTGCTTGTCATGCTATGCATCAATAACTCAAAAGCATTCAACAGGGCATGGCCTTTGATTTGTTCGGGGATAGCACTTGTATGGACTAGAAGAGCATAATAACCTTGATGAAGACTCCATGGTGATCTCATTTGTTGCAGCAAGTCATACACTTCTGGTAACTGAAGAGGCTTCTGGTGTCCATGGGATAGGATCTGATCCAGTGCATCAGCGGCTAGAATAGTGTCTATTGCAGAGCTTGTTTTGCTGGCACGCCTCAGCAATACGCCATTAGCAATTTGGACTCGACCAAATTGATCTATGGAGAATGAATTGACCGTAACAGGATCATAGAATGAGTAGCCATGTTGCTTCATCCCAGCCAGCCGAACAATGAGAGATGAAGTGATGCCTTGCCCAATTTTGTTGGTCTTGTCTGTCGTTCCATATTCTCCAAAAAATTCTACCGACTCTACCGGAGGAAATTCGGTTACGAAATCAAATGGGTGAAACTGTTGCCCTTCTTCATCTTGTCCTACAACATGAGTCCTGCAATATAACACGGTTCTTAATATACATATAATTAACCAGCTAAATGTGGCAGGCAATAGTTAAATCTGAACATTGTGCATTGCACTTCAATAGACAAACAGACGATGTAGCCTAAAATACAATTCTCAGAAAGAAACAACACGCTAAACAACTTTGGGAGTTGATCACATATTTCATAACTAACTAACCTATTTGATAGTGAACACACCATGAATAAAATAGAATAGCTCTGTTTTTTACAACTGGGCATGCAGCTTGTGTTTTTTGCTACTTAATTAATAGACCTTATATATCAATATCACCCAATAAAAATTACAGTCCATGCATGCCATATATGAAAAAAATAGACAGTTCATGCCAGATTAATGAATTGGACTATGAAAATTTCACTGTATCGATCCGTGCCATACAGACTACAGTACATGCCATGCGTATGAACAGAATGAATTATGAGTTAATTGGCCAACCATAAGAACTGAAAACTTACCATACAGATTGTCTTTTGTCAGGTGGCCACCACCAGAACGGTATCCTACATGGGTCGGCATCCGATGGTGCCGCTGCGATGGCAGAGAAATTGCGATGGATTGACGGCCGTGGTGGGGCATGCGAGTACCATTTCCTTGATGTGCCGGCGAGAGGGCGCGGGTGGAAGCAGTGAGCGGAGACGTAGCTGTGGAGATCCGGGAGGCGGAACAGCTGGCCGCTGAGAGGTTTGTAGATGAAGATCCTGACGCCCGGTTCGACGGCAGCGGCACGCGGGGCCAAGCCGGGACTGTCGCAGCAGTTGCGGATGGCCGCATGCCGGGTGTCGGCACTCAGGAGGAGGCCGTCGTGGCTCATGGGGGCACCTGCGGCCGATCCGGGACTGCGGCGGAAGTTGCAGATAGCCGCAAGGCAGCGGCGGGAGTTGGCAAAGTCCCCGTCGCGGCTCACGGCGTGGATGCATGTGCTGGCGTAGTCAATGCCGTCGGCGAAGTGGGGGCCCTCGGTGTGGGCGAGCAGGCCGAAGGGCGTGGCGGCGGCATCCGGGACCGGGAGGCGGAACAGCTGGCCGCTGAGGGGGTTGCAGACGAAGCGCCTGACAGCCGGTTCGACGGCGGCGGCACACGCGGCCAAGCCGGGACTGTCGCAGTAGTTGCCGATGGCCGCATGCCGGGTCTCCGCGCCGAGGTGGAGCCTGTCGTGGCTCGTGGCGCGAGACGCGGCCAATCCGGGACTGCCGCGGCAGTTGCAGATGCCCGCAGGGCAGCGGCGGTTGTCGGAGAAGCCCTGGATGCTTGCGTTGGTGAAGCCAACGCCGTCGGGGAAGGTGGAGCCGCCGGATTGGGTGAGCAGGCCGAAGAGCGCGGTAGTCAACGCGGCATCCATGCTGGGGACGGGGAGGCGGAAGCGGAACAGCTGGCCGCTGAGAGGGTTGTAGACGAAGAGCGTCGCGCCCAAGGGTCGGCCGCGGGTGTCGACGAAGTAGAGGAAGAGGACGCCGTCGCGGCTCGCGGCCTGGATGCTCGCGGCGCCTAGGTCCATGCGGATGCCGTTGGGGAAGTCGGCGACGAGCGAGAGGTAGGAGACGCAGGCGGCCTCGTCGAGGTCGAAGGACGCGCGCGCGCCCGTCGACGGCGCCCGGGTAGCGCCCAGCGCCGCCATCCTGTAGGCCAGGGCCCAGCGAGGGCGCGAGGCCGCCGTGCGGAGGGGGCGTAGGAGGGGCGCCGCGGCGGCGCCGGCGAGGCGTCGAAGCATTTTGGTATGGAGGCGGAGCGGAGAGGGGGAGGGTTTTGCGCGGCTTGTCCTTGCAGAGGTGACGTGCGCGATCTGCGGTGTGGTGCCGTCTGGCGTGGTGGGGAGATGATAGTGGAGGGGGGGGGGAAGGGGTTCGGTGCACATGAACTCGATCCAGCCGTCCCTGGCACAGGGAGTGGGTCCCACCTAACCACAGAGAAGACGACGGAGAGAAGGTGAGTTCGAATTTCAAAGCCCAGATTCATTAACTCCTGTTTCGGATTGGTTTTTGCCAGAGAGCACGCACCGACTCTCCCGGAAAGCACCGAGCTGGTGGGCGCCTTGCTTCCAGCCAAACTGCTGCACACGGCCATCTACCGACTTCAAGTACCTAGCCCCACTGGGTTCATACACTTGTGTAAATGTCATTTCGACTTCAAAGTTAGTGTTTGAAAACCTTAACAGACCGCACAACTACGTATTTCTGAAGATGGTGTAACAGGCATGATGTCGAGGTTCCAAGGGACAAACTCACAAACATGAGAGAGCTATGGTTAGCTAGTGGCCGGGCACATCCCATTTCTCCCTGTCCACAACAGCGGCCCATATGTCCGGACCAAAATTCATACAAAACATGCAACAACGTAGGTCAACATTGCAAACGTAGATTGAACTAGAAATATATAGCACAGTCAGATCCAAAAGATATAGTTCGTCGCTGGATAGATTACACTACATACAAAATATACTAGCTAGACGGTGCAGGGAGGTAGAGATCATCATTTCTTGGCCGGCCCCAGCGGTAGTACTCCTCCGCGGGGGGAGCGTCGTCGAGCCACTATCCAGCACCGAGGAGATGTAACCATAGAGGCGGCGGACGGTGCGGGCCTGGTACTTCGCGTGTCGTGCCGCCATGGCCTTGGCGCTCTCCGGCGATGTGATCCGAGTCAGAGCATTCGCTTTCTTGCACCGAAGGCACCTAGTGTCGATCTCCGCCGATGTGCAGCACCCCATGCATAACCTTCCAGAGGAACTGCTCCTCCGAGTACAGGCACGAATCTGGTGTGTGTGCGGGAAGGGCCGGCCTACGCAGCCCTCCGCACAGCCCGTTGCCTCTCACGCCGGGCGACTTTTGCCTCTGACTCCGATATCAGTATCCCCTGGGTGGGCACGGGCACGAGGACCCAACACTATCTGGAAGAAGCAAGGGAAGAGGGGCACCTGGCGCCGGATCTACAGCGGAGCACGACAGGCCACCGGTGGCCACCGGGGATGGCGCGGAGCTCGAGCTCCCGCCAGTGTCCACCCTCAACTGCTCGATAGAGATTCCCGTTGCCGAGAGAAAGTGGAGCATCCTATTCTCCTTTTGCTCGGCTACGAAGAACATCGGGCGGCCCGTGGCCGTGATCGATTGGGTGAGTACGCCCATGTTGGGGCCGCACATGAGCTTCTTGGGGCCTCCCAGTCTCGTGCATACTCCCATGCGAGGGAGGCGAGATAGTTGGCCGGTGAGTGGGTTGCAAACGAAACAAAGTGGTGTCTGGGATGTGGTTGGGGTCGATGCAGGCCGTCTTGCACACCAGATTGCGGCACTGCATGGGAGTTGTGACAGGGTGTCGTAGACGACGAGGGGGAGGAGGCCGTAATCGCTCGAGGGGCATACTTTGCCAGCGAGGACTTGCACGATGTCGTTATCAGGGGCGAGGGCGACGCTGGTCTTGGTGAGGTGCGTCGGCAAGATGAGGAGCGAGATGCACGGAGGCTCCACAAGGCGCACGAACACATCGACGCTTATCCTGCGGTTTGCTTGGCCAAGACCCGGGGAGGAGGACGTGAGGCGGCAGCCATGGAGAAGGAGCGGCATAGGCGGCCGAATAGGCCTAGGAGGCGCTGGAACGACATGGGCGTCCTGATGCTGACGCCGGCTACTGCGGTGGGTTGGGTGAGATAGGGGTGTAAATGGCAAATAAACAGCGCCCACAAGTCCCATTTAGTTAGTTTTAGTTAGGCTTTATTATAAGTAGGCTTAAATGGGATTAAGCAGTACCCGTTTACATCCCTACTGAGCAGAGAGTGGAAGGAATCCGATGGCATAGAGGCCTCGGTTCACGTGGACTCGGTGCACACAGCTTGTCAGGGGAGGGCGCGATGAAAGCTGCGTTGGGTCGTTCCACCGCGTACTGGGATGCTGAAACTCTCTCAGGCCCACAGATCAGTGACGTTGGTCTACCGGGGCTGGTCTATGCAACGAATTCTGTAGAAGGAAGTGCCGTGCAGCTGCGTCCCGCCGATGGCTATGCTGGGCACTAGTTTCCCGCCAAAATTTCGTTCGCTGGGAGGAGTTTTTTTTTTGAGAATATTCGCTGGGGGCAGGTGGTTTCAGCTTGTATCCTATCCTCCTCCTTTTCCCAGTTCCATTCGCTCACAACACACTTTCAAATAGGAAATTTCAAGCAAACTCGTGAATTTGTGGAAATAGTCGAGCATTCGAAATTATTGAAAGGAGTAAACTAGTGCCCAGTACGAAATGATTCAAACAGTGACCTATGCACAGCAAAGCAGTAAACTGAACATTTTCGACATGCGTAAGACAACAAGGTTCAGCACTGTACCATGTTCACATAATCAAACTCAAAGTAGCTCAAGTGCAAGGGCGAAAACTAGCATGGAGCATACATGCCAGACTTATCCACTGCAGAGTACGTACACGTCAGGATTCCAAGATCAGCCACACTTAAGAGCGGCTTAACCTTTCCAATGCACAGGTTTTTATCACCATGTCAATGACAAGGATAAGCTAAACTCCAGATTGGATAGCAATGCAAGAACACGTTGGTTTAAGCTTACGGGCCCATTCAATTCAAAGAAAAGCAATCTCAAGTTAACAGTCTAGGCCATAAATTAATATTCATAATTCTAACTTCTAAAGCTACTGATCCATTCGACGTTAAAAGGACATAATGCTGTTATGGCCGACAGAATAGAGCCACATTAGTAAAACTCAACAGGTGGACAAGCAAAGCAAAAACATGTAAAACATTTGACAGGTTTTGCCAAAACCATGGTAGAGGAAGTGCACCAGCAAAGCCTGACAAACCCAAGCTTCTCACAGCCTTCCCCTCAAAACGGGAGTTCAGGAACTACCAGTCTACCACCATCAATTTCTTAGTCCTCCAAAACAACTCTTATGTCACAATTTTGAGAAACCTGCAAAGCGAATTGTAAACATAAACGTGAGCCTCGCCAATCTCTTTGTAATAGTTCTGAAATACTAATAAACACGAAGAAGATCTAAAGACTCGTATGGAGAGAGCATGTGTGACATAAAACAGAGATGTTTTTTTCTCCATTTCTTCTTGAGCTCAATATATATATAGGAGTAAACAGAAACATGAGTTCAGAAGTAAACAACAGCACAAGCAGATTCACATCCACATTGTCTTGGAAAAATGACACATATGAGATACCATATGAAAACTGCAACATGCTTTGTTTACTTTCTATCTTCTGTTGCAACAAAAATAACGACATGGTCATGTCACAAAGGTAGCAATAGCATGGTTCCCTTTACGCAAGATCAGTTTGTGATAATCTTTCAGAATAATGGAAGACAATGGTTCATCATAACAACAATACTGGGTGTCTGCTAAGCTCTATTTCCCTTATGATGTTTCACACTCCCATTTAAATTGTGTAACCTGGTGAACCAGAAAATATACCAAATACAGTTTGGCAGCCGACAGTAATATGCACCAACCAGGCAAACAGTACTTAACTTTTCCAGCTAACAAATTGCAGACATTGTACGAGAAATGAAATCTGATAAATAATACCCCCCCCCCTCCCCCCCGCGCGTTCCTAAATATAACTCTTTTTAGATATCACTCAAATAGTTTGGATTGCTATGTGAATGGTCGATCATTCAAATAGTTTGGATTGCTATTTAAATGGTCGATCATTCAGAATGATGATTGGTTATGAATATTTCGACTGAAAATGGCATTCATAGCTTTATTAGAACTTGGAGCTAATTATGATAGGAATGGTGCTCAAATCAGACTAGTATGTTCTGCAGCCCATGTCGATATCACTTGAAACAGGAACAAATGATTTTCCATAGGAACCAGTAAATTCTCAAACGTAGTATATTTTTCCAGCCATTACAGTCTAGCTATGCGCGGTGCTCTAACAAGACTTATAGTACATACTACTAATATGCCTTATCATCAGCATGTAAATAACTAGTTCTATGAGCCAAAACAGTTCGTTCAAACAAATCCTACTTTTGTGACGAGCAAAGAAATCAGATAACAGCTAGGCGCTTAATCTAAGAAAAACAACTAAATGTTACGCGCGCATTAACATTTCACAAAGATAAGCATGACGTAGTGCAAGCAACATTGCATTCCCGAGGTTTGCTAAAATAAAAATGCCGCATCTCTGAGGTGATTCCATCTAACTTGCCGCTGGAATGCACATCCAACAGGTTTGCGCTTTAAAAAGATCCAAAAATATAGGAAACACATTCGCTCATCTCAAACAGAGCACCGGCCAACAGAACAAGCCCAATATCACCCCAGAATTTTCCCAAGAGAGTCCATGTCCTTCAGTTGCTAGGATCAACTTTGGTGGCAGCCAATTTCAAGGAACCTGCAAGGCCAAAGAGTAAACAGCAAACAGAAACGCTCTAACGTCTCCTAACGGATACTTTAGGTTATATGAAGTAGTACTTGCTAATATTTCAAATTTCGCGATAACAATCAATTTGCAGCATGCTCACTTGGTAAGAAATGGCAACATACTTCAGTTCAGTCTTCATTAGGTGATAATCAGTCCCTGTCTGCACGAACCAGCGTGGCTGCCAAAGTGTTCCTTCCGGAATTGGTCTTCTTGCTTGAAAGGGATCCTTCAATCATGTTTGAACACACAAGAACTTAGAAAAAATGACAAAGAACAAAGACAGTAGTATATGTTCCTAAGTTACAGTAAGAGTTCAATTGGAAACCATATTTTAGACATTTAACAGGAAAATCATATAGATATACGTTGACAATACAGGAGCAAAACACTTTTTACATCATACAAAATACCATACCAATGCAATAAAAGAGAAGATTATTTAGCAATGCCAAGTTCTACTGCCCTCAGTGCTGCAATCTTAAAGGAAAAAACTTACTGCTAACAACGGTCAATTTACTTCAGCGGTGTATGAGCCTATCGGCAATGAATCTTTACACAACATTTAGATTACCACTGATGTTGTATGAAACACTGGTTTCAGAACTTTCAAATACAAATGCAGTTGGTTTGTATCAACAAAACAATGCTATGCAGTATGCACAAGAGATTTTAAAGCAATGTTTGACAAAGATCTATACAATCTGACAATTATAGATCAGCACTTTGACATTCAATGATCAAGCAAGCATGTTAATGGAGCATAAATGTACCTGCACAGGGGATGTAGCTCGACTCTAGCCATGTTGGGAGCGTGCAGGGCACAAGGAAACCAGAGGGGCACAGGGTTTGATCGCCGGTTCTTTCTGGAAGATACCGGCCCCCTAAGCTTTTCCCCTTGGCCATGTCCACAACAATAAGAAAGCGACCATAGACGAGGTACAGAAAGTTCGCCCGGAATGGATCGATGGCGGCAATGCACGGTATGTGGTCTTCCAGAACTTTGCACCTTTCAGGGAGAACAGGATTGAATGCAACCTTGTGCTCGACCGTCCAGCAGCAGCCCTTCTCGTCGAGCGAGAAGGAGCTGCACACGAATGGCTTCCTGCTGTTAGACACCTCCACATAGCGCAGCTTCCCCTCGCTCACTCCCAGACGACGGTACCTGCCCAGCACCGGAGTCCCCGCCAGGTCAATCAGGTCAGGCAGCACGCTGGCCGGGGGCAGCTCCACGAAGCGATGCTCCGGCTGGTCGCTGAAAGGGTCGACGGAGCAGATGCCCCAGGTCGGGTCGAGCCACCACAGCCGGTCGCCGAATGCCACCACCTCGAGGTTCGGGTCTATGCTCATGTCCCGGCTAGCCGGCCAGCCGCCGCTCGTCCCACTCCCCTGTTTCCGACAGGAAACGGCGCACGACAGGGTGGTCCGCTCCCCCGCGGCGGCTGCGGCTGAGCTGAGCGACCACGTACCTGTCCGGCGGGCCGCGGGAACCCTCGGCGTGGGTGAGCAGGCCGAAACCCGTGGAGCAGCCTGCGGTGGACGACCTCGCGAACTCGGCGCCCGGGGCAGGGAGGCGGAGCAGCTGGCCGCTGAGGGGGTTGCAGACGAAGCGCGCGACGTCCGGCTCGCCGGCGTACCCGGCGGCGGCGTCGAACTCGGCCAGCCAGCTGGGGCGGAAGGTGCGGTCGACCGGGGCGCGGCAGCGGGTGTCGGAGAAGTCGAGGAGGAGGAGGCCGTCGGGGGTCGCGGCGCGGACGGCGCCGGTGAAGAAGTCCGTGGCGTCGGGGACGACGAGGTGGGCGGGGACGGAGAGCTGGGCCCACAGGTCGTCGTGGAGGTCGAGCGACGCGCGCGACGGCGCCCCCGACGCGTCCAGCGCCGGCTTGGTGTAGAGCATGGCCCACGGAGGGGGCGAGGAGGCCGCCGCGGCCGTGCAGAGGGAGCGGCGGAGGGGCGCCGCGGCGGCGCCGGCGAGGCGTCGGAGCATTTCGCTTGTGGGGGGTGGAGGAGGAGAGGGGAGAGGGTTTTGGGATTCTGCTTTGCCCGAGCGAGCGGCCTGCGGTGGCGTGGCGAGGAAAGGAGGAAGTGGGGTTAGGTTGGTGCACATGGACTCGGTCCAGGCGGCTCTGACAGCTTTAGCCAAAAGGAAGTGTCACGTCGAGCGTTCTCCGGTTGAAGCAGAGAACACGACCAGAAGTTGTACATTGTTTGAACTCCTGTTTCTGATAGGTAATAGCACCCAGGTACTCTAACTTGCACGCAATGTGATGATTTAGTCTCAAACTTGCAAAACTTGACCAAACCATATCTCAACTTGCACCTCATGTGATGATTTAGTCCCAGGCTAATCACAGCTCGCCAATTGGCTGCCGGGTGGCTGGACCGGTCGGCGCACACAGTTTTGCACAAAACCCCTTGCCGTTTCCCTTTATCAACCCGTAGTCACCCCCACCTGAATTAAATCTATCGGAATCCACTTCACGTCCGGTCCAGCTCCAGCTCCAGTCGTTCCCCATCTGCCCCCTGCCCCCCTCAGCTCCAGCAGCAGCTTATCCACGCCGCCAGCAAGCTCGCCGCCGCCGTCCAGCTCACCGCCGCCCTCCAGCTCGCCCCCATGGTATCTTGGAGTGAAGGATCCAGCTCGTCGTCCGACGACTACTCTGTGACAAGTGAGGTTAGTTCTTGACTATGCCTCTGGCAGTTAGGGATTGAGCAAAAATGGGGAAGGGGGTATGTTCTTGAGTAGCAAAATTTCAGCATAGATGATGCGGTAGTTAGGTATTCGATGCCTACCTCTTTGCTGACTAGAATATGTTGTACACAATGTTGTAGGCTCCTGCTCCTGCCACCATTTTCTGCTCTGAGTGGACAGGCCTTGCTCCAGATCTTGCAGCTAGATGTGAACACCATTGTGTGTGAGAGAAGTTTGTGTGCTTTGAATCAGTTGATAGTGGAAGGAGGTATCTTGCTTGTGCACAAAAGGTTAGTAGATCTACCAAACTTGCAATGTGTCATCTTACTGTGATCTGTATAAGAGTGTGCCATGTAACTGTGGAGGAGTGCATTTTCAGTTAAGAGCATCTAGTTTGTGAACTTAATTGAATCTTTGAGTTAACAACATCTTGTTAGTGAACTTAACTGAATTTAAACGAACTAACTGAACTTAACTGAATTTAAATGAAATAACAGAACTTAACTGAATTAGAATGAAATAGCTGAACTTATCTGAATTTAAATTCAGTTAAGTGAACTTAACTGAATTCAAATGAACTAACTGAACTTAACTGGATTTAAATTCAGTTAAGTGAACTTAACATGAATTTAAATGAATTTAACTGATTCATAACTGCTCCAAGTTTTTTCATTTACCTAAAGTTGTTTTCTATCTTATTTGGTAGGAAATACCTAAATGCAACTTTGTGGAGTGGATTGACCCTGAATGGCCTACCACTCTGAAGATGAGTTTAGCCAGGGTTTGGGGCATGTATGATGATGAGAACAAGTTAAGGATCAGGGAGAATTTACATCTTGCTGAAGAAAATCTTAGGGTTGTGAGAGAGAAGGAGAAGATGGAAAAAGATCTGAGGTTTTTTAAACTAGATTTTGCTAAGATGGTGGCTGACAAGGAGTAGGCAATTACTGAGTTGGGCAATGCAAGAATTGCTGTTTCTGACCTAAAGCAAGAGCTTGAGAAGAAGAAGAAGCTATCTGATAAATCTAGCACTAGCATTCATCAGGTTGTGAGGTCTAAGGCAGAGAAAGAGAGGGATGAGATGAAGCAACAGATGGACAAGATGAAGGTAGAGATGGACAAAGTGGTGTCACAGAGGGATGAGCTGAAGAAGGAGAAGAATAAACTAGAGTACATGATTGGTGATTTGTTCAGGCACAAGGAGGAGACCAAGAGCAAGATAAGGAGGGTGAAGGAGATCTTAGATGAATTTGAGTAATTCATTGAAGGGGATCTATTAATTAGTTGTACTGAATTTGTTGGTGTAATGCCAGTATTATGTAATGCAATGAATTTGTATGACTGCTTTTTGTTAACTAAATCTATATGACTGCTTTTAGTGTTAGTAGTTATCTGAATGTCTCCAGATAAGTGCAATTTTTACAGTGTCAGTTAACTAAAGTTCAGTTATCTGAAGATAAAGTTAACTGAATTTAAATGAGATATTTTCAGTTAACTACAAATTGAGTTATCTGAATCTCCAGTTAACTGAATTTAAATGAGTTATCTTCAGTTAAATACAAATTGAGTTATTTGAAGATTCAATTAACTGAATTTAAATGAGAAATATTTAGTTAACTACAAATTAAGTTATCTGAATCTTCAGTTAACTGAGTTTAAGTGAGTTATATTCAGTTAACTACAATTTCAGTTAACTGAATCTTCAGTTAACTGAATTTAAATGAGTTATATTCAGTTAACAAAAATTCAGTGCACCGAGGTTTTATGAATCTAAATGTTAAATGGCAATTTAAACTTGTATACAGAACTGCAAAATAGTACCACATATAGGCCTAACATAAACTAACCAAAATATAATCATTGTTGTTGCTCAGTTAACTGAACTCTTTCAGTTAACTGAACTCTTTCAGTTAACCTATTCTGGTGCAATACAACACATAGGCCTACAGAAGTTTTGCATCATAAGTGGAACACCATGGCAACATAGTACCAGATTACAGCAACAATGGAAATAAAACATCACTGTAATAGAGCATTGTAACTGAGTTTTTGACAGTGTTAAAAGTTAACTTAACAGAACATTTGTAACAGCAGCAGCAACAGCAAATCAAAGCAGCATAACAATATAGGGATTGCAAAGCAGCATAACTATATAGATAGCATCCATGATAACAACTTAAGTGCCTAACCATTGCAGCAAAGTTCAGACAATATAGCAGCAGTGCAACCATAGCATTCCACATTAGAATTAACTTATCTGCTCTGCTTATATAGAGCACACCTACCTTGACTAAGCCAAAATATTAATAACTTATATGCTGAAATTTTGCTACTCAGCATACCTAACTACTACTGCATCATCTTCAGCATGTCCAGCATCTTCAGTTCTTCATTTGCTTCAGGCGCTCCGAGCGGCGCACCTCCCCTCCAAATGGCCTCTTCTTTGTCTTCTCCGGCTCCTGTGCTGCCGCCGCCACCTTCTCCTCTTCTGCGTCAGCCACCACCTCCTGCTTGACGATGTCGGGCACATCTAGGAGCACCTCCACGTCAATCGGGAGGTCTCTGTCGCCCTCCCTGGCGTTGTGGATAGGCGCGAGCATTTGGATCTCGTCCTCCTCCTCCTCTTCTTCGTCGTCTGACAGGACAACGACCGACACCTCGACATCGTAAGACGAGGCATACGAGTCAGAGGGTTCTGAATCCCCTCTGTAGCCCGAGTCGTTGTCGGAGTCCACCTTGCAGTACACCGAGTCGGACGACAGAGAGACGTCATCGTCGTCGATGTGGACGAGGGGCCCCGGCGCAGGCAGGGCCAGAACCACATTGTGGACGCGCTGCATCCTCGACCAGACGCGCGTCGGATTCGGCCGCGGCTGCGGCGTGGTGGCGGACCTGTACATCCACCAACGCGCGCGCTGCCTCGGATCGTCGGAGCGCGTCTCCGCCATTGCGAAGCGGAGGATGTTGGACGGAGGGGTACCTGGGCCGTCCAGGAGAGCGCGCCTCTTCTCGTCGTCGGTCATCGCGTCGATGGGGCCCCGCGCGTGGTTCCGAAGCATGTCGACGCTGGGGAACCACCAGCCTATCTCCTGGAGCTCCGCGCACGCGACCTCGTTATCGCCTGCCAGCTCGTCGACCATCCTCTGCCATGCAGGGTGGTTGTCCATGGCATCGGCGGCGGCGTCGAGATGGCCGGCGAGGGTTTTCTTGTGGTGGAGTGGGAGGTCGGGAGCGTAGAGCCCGAGGCGTCGTGAAACGAAAGTGGTGAGTGGGGGCGGTGGGTGGTGGCCTCTTAATACGAGTAGAAGAGCGAACGACACCGCTCTGATTAGCACTTAGAGTTTATATCGGTATAAGAAGTGTAGCAATAAGTATCTAGCAAGATCACTACTACTAGCGCACTGGCATGGAGGTCAACCTATGGAACAAAGGGTCCTGGGTTCGATACACATGACAAACTTTTTTTTAATTATTTTTAATTAACAACAGCAGTATTCACTCCAAAACAGAGTAGTATTCAGTTAACAACAGCAGTATTAACTCCAAAACATTTTTTAATCTTTTTTTTAGCTAAAAGCAGCAAAATTAAGTCCAAAGCAGCAAAGTTCACTTCAGTAAGCATCAACAAAGTTCAGTTCAGTTCATGAAGTAGAAGAGCACACCATCATCTCCTTTGTTCCCCGTGATGCTGCTTTGAATATGCGTCAGACTTCTTTTGGTCCAGAAGTGTGGATTTTATATGTTGGCTTTCCTTATGACTATCAAACCCAACATTACATGCACAAGTCTGTGGATTCTTTTGGTGCTCTGGTGGATTGGAATAACCCTAGAGGAGATAGGAGGTTTGTTCTCATTAAAGCTAGAGTCATTCATCCGCATTTAGTGCCCAAGAGTCTGGTTGTCCGACAGATTGGGGGTGCACGTCGCTCCTGGACTATAGCTGTCACAGTTCTGCGAAGCAATGATTGGAACGCACACTTACCTGATGTTCCTCCGGCTAGTGAGGATCCACCACCTGCCAATGGCGTTCCTCATCCATTGCATGGTGAAGGCCTCAATGCTGAACAGCTATATCAGCAGCAGTTACACAACTGGATGGCACAGAATGTGATGGCGGAGGCAGCTGCAGAGGAGGAAAATGAGAATGTTGTGGTGGATGCAGGAAGTGACATTGAAATGCACCCCAATGGGGGAATTGGCCGCCTTCACCTCCCCAACAACCCCCTGTTCTGTACAACTTTCAGCAATGGTTGGCTGGTGAGGGCCTGCAAGTGGAACATGGTGTTGTGCCCCCACAAAATCTTCATGATAGTCCGGCTGCTGCCTGGAACGACTCCATCTCGATGTATACCAGCTCTGACTCCAGTGCAACGGTGTCTGAATCCTATGTCATGGTCCCGGTGGCTCTCATGAACCAATTCTGGCCTCAAGAAGCGAGCAGCTCTGCTTTGGCCAACCTTTCTGGTACTGAAATAGTCAGGTCTGAGAGCTCTCCTCTAATCAACTCTGACAGCTACGAGTCTGAAACCCTGCCTGCCAATTTCTTGGAGATTTCTCTGACTATGTCTGCGGAGGGATTACATTTGGACATGTCTTCTCAAGGAACTTTCATTCCTACCATGATCCTGAGAGACTGTATGCCCATGTTTAAGCTGAACTCATACATAACAGAGGCTGTCAGACCCTTTGTGGCTTCTTATGGCCCTTGGAAGGATAGGTATGGATTGCAACAAGACTCGCTCACTTTTAAGGTTACTGTTGCTGAAAACAGAGGCATGCTGTCAGTTATCTCTGCCTCCAAATCCTTTGCAAATGCTAGCTCTTCATCTGTTATTATTGAAGAGCTCAAGGATGCTTCTGATTGGGAGCTTGAGGGTATTACTGCTGCTGAGGAGGCGTTGGCCACAAATATGGACTCTGTTGATGCTCTGTCTGAACATCCTATGGAAGCTCTGCAGGTTGTGCCTGCTGCTGCACCTGACAGCTCTGCTTTGGTTGAGATGCCGAATGATCAAGGTTTTAACCCTCCTCCTTCTGACATTGGTTCCTCTCGGGCTCGTAAAGGAAAGGCAATTGTGCCTGAATGTTCCATAGCTCTGCGTCGAAGTGCTCGCTCAAATAAATATGATGGGTTCAAAGTGCATCAGGTGTCTGACAGCAAAATGAAGGTTTCCAAAGTTAAACCACGGACTGTTCCGACTGCTCTACGCATCAGGGAGGTGGCAGAAGACCAAGTTCCACCGCCGACACCAGTTCGAGTGATCCAACAAGTTGGCACGATGCTTTGTGCTATTCCTGCAGATGAACTCTCTGAAGATACCCTGCTGGCCACCCATGAGGAGGAGCCCAAAACTTCTGATTAAGCATTGCTCCCGCTCAATTTAGTCTTTATTTTAAATGCCTCTTTTGGTGAATTGGAATGTATTATGTTGGAATGTTCGTGGTTTAAACTCTGGGGACAAACAATTAGCGCTCTCGAATGCTATTTCGTCTAGTGGTTGTGCGGTAGTTTGCTTGCAAGAGACAAAAAATTCCTCGTTTGATCTACCTTTTGTTAAATCTTGTTGCCCCGTCCATTTGATCAATTCGCTTTTGTACCGTCTCGTGGAGCTTCTGGTGGTATTGCCACGATTTGGAATAGTGCAATCTTCTCTGCTGATGTCTTATTTTCTGAAGATTATGCTCTGGTTACTCGTTTTCGCTCCACCCAATCAGCCCAAACCTGGACACTCGTCAATGTCTATGGGTCGTGCCAAGGTGATCAACGACACCATTTTATCCAATGGCTATGTGACCTTAATATTCCATCTACTGAAGATTGGTTGTTTGTGGGGGATTTTAACTTTATTCGAGCACGAGAGAAACGTAGCAAACCGGGTGGAAGCATGACTGATATGAATACTTTTAATGACTTCATCAGATGTCAAAGCTTAATTGAATTACCCATTAAAGGTCGTTCTTTTACCTGGAGCAACATGCAATTGGATCCTTTACTAGAACAACTGGACTGGTTTTTCACAAGCTCCAATTGGACTCTGTCATATCCAAAAACACTGGTCAAACCATTAGGTAAACTTGTCTCCGATAACATCCCTTGTGTGGTTACCATTGAAACCAAATATACCAAAATCCAAATTATTTCGCTTTGAATCCTTTTGGGTTCAACACCCGGGCTTCATGAATGTTGTCGAGACCTCCTGGGCCAAACCAGTTCATTCCACCAACTCTGCCACTGTTCTATGCAAAAAATTCAAAACCCTACGTAGAAATATGAAACATTGGAGTAAGGGTATATCAAAGCTTTCAGTGGCCATTGAAAACGCCAATAAAGCCCTCTGTGAACTAGATGAGCTTGAAAATAAACGTGTTCTCACTGTACCTGAAGCAAATTTCTGTCGCATACTCAAAGCTCACATTTTGCGATTACTGCGGTACCAACAACTTTACTGGAAAAAGAGATGTACAATTCGATGGGTTCAATTTGGAGATGAACCTTCAAAGTTCTTTCAGTCCATGGCCTCGGAAAGATACAGAAATAATAATATTGCTTCTTTGACGACCAATGACGGCACGACTATCGAAGATCACGCGGGAAAGGAATCACTCATCTATCAAGCATTCAAGGAAAAGATGGGATCTTCACAACCATGTAACATGAAGTTTGATCTTGCTAGGTTAATCAAAAAATGTGAAGGACTTGATGAGCTAACTCTTACTTTCACTCATGATGAGATTGACAAAGTTATTCGAGAGACGCCTGCAGATAGGGCTCCGGGCCTGGACGGCTTTACTGGACTTTTTCTTAAGAGATGCTAGCCAATCATTAAGGACGATTTTTACAACCTCTACAATCAATTCCATAACGGTGATCTCAGCCTGGAAAGCATTAATGATGGCTGCATAACTCTCATTCCAAAAATTGGATCACCTGAAACTATTAATGACTATAGGCTGATTACTCTTTTAAATTGCTGCCTAAAAGTCATCACTAAGATCTTGGCAAATAGACTACAAAAAGTCATTCTGAAGATCGTTCACAGAAACCAATATGGGTTCCTTAAGGGGAGGACTATCTAGGACTGCCTCGCATGGGCATACGAGTATATTTATCAATGCCAAACTTCTAAAAAAGAAATCATGCTTCTCAAGCTTGACTTTGCCAAAGCCTTCGACACAATCGAACATGAAGCGATGATTGAGATTATGAAAAACATGGGATTCAATGACAAATGGCTCACCTGGATTCACTGCATCTTTTCTTCAGCAAAATCCTCTGTCCTCCTAAATGGTACTCCTGGGCGCCAATTTCTTTGCAAGTGTGGGGTCAGGCAGAGGGATCCTCTTTCACCCCTCATTTTCGTGCTAGCGGCGGATCTCCTTCAAGCGGCCATGAACGATGCCTTTGCACGCCATCAAAAAGAGTATCCAGTCATCCAGTACGCCGATGATACCATACTAGTGTTACCAGCATGCACACAACATGCGACCGTTATCAAGGACATTTTGACAGACTATGCTACGTCCATTGGTTTGAAAATAAACTTCCACAAATCTACTCTCATTCCAATCAATTGTGATACTGTTAAGTCCGAAGAGATTGCTAATATCTTCGGATGCGTCGTTGGCAAGATGCCTTTCACATATTTAGGGCTCCCACTTGGTACCACTCGACCAACTGTCCTCGATCTCATGCCTCTGGTCTGTTCCATGGAGAGAAGACTAACGGCTACTCTCAACATGATCTCATATGGTGGAAAGCTATCCCTGCTTAATTCGGTGATCACTTCGCTCATTATCTTTGCGCTATGCACGCTTCGATTGCCTACCAAAAGTATTGAGCTCCTGGACAAAATTAGAAGGAAATGCCTATGGACAAAGAAAACAGAGCAAGGGGACAAATGCAATTCTCTTGCTTCTTGGGAAATGGTTTGTCGTCCCAAGGAAAGTGGTGGATTGGGAGTGATTGATCTCAGGATCGAAGGTGATGCACTCTTATTAAAGTATTTACATAAATTCTACAATAGATGGAACATGCCTTGGGTTGAACTCATCTGGGAAACATACTACACAAATCAAATTCAGCATGCTTCAGACCCTTGTGGATCATTCTGGTGGCGAGATGTTGCCAAACTAATGCCAATCTATAGGGGTATCTCAAACGTTCATGTGACTAATGGATCTAATGTGCTCTTCTGGAAAGATTTATGGACTGACACCACATTTGATGAGAAGTACCCGCGTGCACTCTCTTACGCCATCAATGAAGATATCTCTGTGAAGGATTTCTTGTCCATCACGTCACGGAGTGAGGCGTTTCATCTACCTCTCTCGGCACAGGCACATGTAGAGGTGCGTCAACTGCAAGAGGACACGAGGGAAACGACTATCTCCAATGAGCCAGATACTACACTTTCTACTTCAGAGAAGTTAGGGCTCATGAGGCGTTTGGCTGGATCTGGAAATCAAAATCCACCATGAAAATTAAAGTCTTTGGATGGTTGCTCCTTTCTGATCGACTAAACACGCGAAATATGCTCAAAAGGAGGCACTACAATATAGGAAATGACTATGATTGCATCTTATGTGGACTACACATCGAGGAAACACTGGAGCACCTCTTCTTTGAGTGTGAATTTAGTACTGAATGCTGGTCCAGCCTTGGAATTCTGTGGAATCAGGGACAACCTCGCCTGCAAAATGTTGTGTTTGCCAAAAACAACTGGAACAGGCCTCTCTTCATGGAGCTATTTCTGACTGCCGCCTGGAGTATCTGGAAAGAACGTAACAACAAACACTTCAGGGGGATGATGCCCTCAAAGACTTCATGGTTAGATAGGCTTAAGACTGATTTTTCTCTCGTTAAGGAAAAAGCATAAACATTTCATTCCACTCATCCTCTCCTCTATATCTTAAGTTCTCCCCCACCTCCCAAAGGGAGGGTGAGTTGTAAAGACATCATGTAAAGCCCTCATGTAAATTGTCACCCCCATCATATTAATACAAAAACAGTAGGAGGTTCTCCTACTGTTAAAAGGTTCAAAAAAAACAAAGTTCGGTTCAGTCAACAAAGTTCAGTTCAGTCAACAAAGTTCAGTTCAGTAAGCAGCAAAATTCAGTTAACACCTAATTCAGAAAATTCAGTTAACACAAAATTTAGTTAACACAAAGTTCAGTTAACACCTAATTCAGAAAATTCAGATATGTTGCAACATTCAGATATCTTCCAACATTTAGTTAACTCCTAATTATAATATTAGGTTACAAAAAGGGATTGTATGCCATGGTTTGCCATCCAAAAATTAGGCAATGTATGCCACATTTTGCCATCAAAAAAGAGGCAATGTATGCCACAGTTTGACATAACAAAAAAAGGCCAGTTTATGAGTTACATAAGTATAGGCCTTATCAAAAAATGATGGCTGAGAACTGCCACTAGATCAGGCAGCAGGAAAATCATCAGGAGGAGCATTTAGGTCAAGAATATGACTGGCAATGTCATCTCCAAACATCAGCCACCATGCCCTCTCACCTGCTTGGCCTCCTCTTCCTCTCCCAGCTTCTGGATTTGCTCCTCTCCCTCTCCCAGCTTCTAGATTTGCTCCTCTCCCTCTCCCAGCACCTGCACTTGCTCCCTCTCCTGACCCTGCATCTGCACTGGCACCTCTTCCTGGAGCTGAGACTGCACTTGCTCCCCTTCCTCTTCTTGCATTTGGATGTACTTCTCCTCTGCCTCTCCTTTTGTTTCCTCTTTCAATGTCAGCTTCAGTTCTTGCCCTTGTTTGCCTAGCAATATTCATTTCTGTAGTCACCCTGGGTTGTGGTATTTCAGCCCCAGCAGCAGCAACAAATGAAGAGAGCTCAGGCAGTGGGCCATGGACCCTTTGAGGAGCTCTTCTTGCTCTTTCCCTGCTGGCCATGTTAAAAACCTGAAGAAATGTTGGGTCATCATAGTTCTCATCAACAAGCTCTACTCCATCTGCAATTAGTGCTTCCTGCCACCTGTAGTGCCCTTTCCTGTTGTGGTCAGCTCTGCCAAAAATTGAGCAGTGCATTGTCACACATTTTTTGTTCAAATATCTAACACCATTCTTGCTTCTCTTCTCTTCTGGTGTTTTCTTCCTGTTTTTCTTTGGCCTTCCCAACTGTTTAGTGAAAACTGGTGGATATACTTTGTAACCATTCTGTTTCTCCCAATGCTTTGGATCTCTAAGTGGAACCAGAGTGTATCCATATGCTTTCAGGTAATTATCCACAGTGTAGCAATCATGAACCATTGTCTCAGGGTCAATTCTCTCCTCCCTGCAGCATGCTATACTATGGCCACATGGTACTCCAGAGAGCTGCCATCTCCTGCAGTCACAAGTGTGCAAGCACAAGTCAACTGTATTACTAGAGTTACCAGACTGAACTCTGAACAATTGTTGACCAGCTTCTGAGACATGGCAATTAGCAGCAAACTCAGTGTTCTTGTCTAGTTTCTTCTTGATCTTTGGGCATATTCTCTGCCCTGCCCACTTCTCTATGGCCTCTCTCTGTTTACTCACTAGCCTTTGCATGATCTTGTAAAAAATGTATTCCAGCATTGACAGCACTGGCATCTCTCTGCCCTCCAGAATGTAGCTGTTAAATACTTCAGAGTTATTGTTCAGCAGAATATCACACTTGGGAAAAAAACTAAAAAATGATTTACACCATGTCTTTGGATCAAGTCTTTCAGTCCAGTGGAAGGCAGCTGCACTGTGTCCATCCATTTTCTCATAGTTTTGGCTCCACTTAACCCTGTTTGGTGCTCTTGTAATGGCCCACAGATCTTGCTTCAGTTACTCTCCTTTGTGCTTCTCATTGAAATTCTGGTAAATATGCCTAATACAAAACCTATGCTCAACATCTGGCCAGATTTTTTGCACAGCATTGATCAAACCTTTCTGCTTGTCACTCATAATAGTGAAAGGAGCAGTATTTGTGATGTTAAGGCCATCTCTCAATGTAGTGAGAAACCACTCCCAAGAACGGGTGCACTCTACTTCTACCCAACCCATTGCAATGGGGAAAATGCAGTCATTAGGATCGATACCCACTGCACTAAGCAACACTCCTTTAAACCTTTTTTTCATGTGATAACCATCAATGAAAATAATAGGCCTGCATCCCTTGAGCCACCCCCTTTATATGCATCATAAGACCAATATAGAGTTTTCAGACATTTCCTGCCCTGTGGGAAATCTTTGTCTTTAACAACCTCAGTTGACAGAAGAAATGTAGACCCAGGGTTGGTATTCCTCAATTCATGACCATAGTCCCTAAGCCTACTGAACTGCTCTTCTTCATCACCATGGATCTCCTTAAGTGTTGCAGTTCTTGCCCTAGCTAGCTTCCATCTGTTAGGGGTGACATGAAAATTCCTTGGTGATCTTTCTTGAAAATGTACATAGTGACATCTTCTGGTCATCTCTGAACTCATCTATGAAATACTTGCATCGGAATTTTGCTGTCAGTGACCTTATCTTCCATTTCTTCTGCCATATATGTTCTCCATAGTATGTCTTGATGACAAATCCCCCTGTCCTGTTGTCATTGCCAGCATACAGGTACCATGGGCAACCATTTTCACAAACTGCTTCAAGTCTCCTCTTGTCATTCTTTATCTTCTTGATCTGCACTCTGTTTCTAACTGAATATGCAGTCAGTGCATGTCTTAGCTCAACCACATCAGCAAATACCATACCTACTTTAAACACAGGGGAAATCATGTCCACCCTTGCATTGAAAGCTTTAAACTTGTACCTAAGTTCATCTGCTTGCTTAGTTGATAGGTTGAGATCTTCATCCTCAAGCAAGTATTCAGGCTCCACATCATCCTCATCCTGATCAGCTTCTTCATCAACATCAAAGTCAATGTTGTCATCATAAAGATCATCATCACCATCATCTATGTCATAGTCACTGTCACTGAAATCAGACTCTGAAATAACTACATCTTCTATAACTGTTTCTCCATCTTCAGTTAGCATGTTGTGCTCAGCACCCTCAATAAGCAAACTCTGTGGGTCTATTCCAATTGGTGCAATCTCTGACAAGGGATCTTTAGTTAGCACGGTGTGCTCAGCATCCTCAATAGGAAAACTCTGTGGGTCTGTTCCATTTGCTGCAATCTCTGACAAAGGATCTTCTACAAAGACTGAAACTAGGCTACGGGAAGGGGATGCACTTGCTGCTACAAAACTAGTTGTTGCTGTTATCAAAGATAGGGGCAATGTGCACACCAAGTCAGACCTGAAGTTGCTGATGAAATATGTATGGTCAACCATGACTAGAAGCATCTTATGCTCAGCACTAGCTCTAATCATATGCTGCACATTCTCATCACTGCTAATTCTGATCAAACCATCTGAGATTGGTTTATTTGGTTTGATGAAGTAAATGATGTGCTCACTCACAGGATATCCCAGCCAAATCAAGTGTTGTTCAAGGAATGCATAGGAGAAAGTGCCAGAGTCAACAAAGTCTAGCACCTCAACAGAAGGGTTCCAGTACTCCAGGTTACTGATTGGGCCACAGAAAATTCCACCATGCTCAAGTTCTAGTGTAAAAAATGGACTGTCCACCCTTTCTCCATTTGCTGCATCACACACTGTATTCAAAACAAAGATGCATCAGTTGAGAACAATATTCAGTTAACTGAATATTCAGTTAATATGAAAATTAGTCAATTGCATCAGATTTAACATACTTGAACAACAACTTAAGGTTCAGTTAACTGAACCTTTCAGTTAACTGCAGTAAGCTGAAAAGATTCAGTTAACTACAGTACTTGACAAAATTCTGATAACTACAGTAACTGAAACTATTCAGTTAACTACAGTAACTGAACATATTCACTGAACTACAGATAACTGAACATATTCAGTGAACTGAATATAAACTAACCATAAATGAAATACAACATTAGCACACCATTAACAAAACCATTGAATTCATTGAAACTTCGCTGCACATACCATTAGAATTACCAAAACTATACTAAATGGTGTAACAAAATAGCCAAGTTTATACTCTGTACAAAACATCTTCAACAGCAAAAAGGAGTTAAATTTCACAACACTAACAAATGCTTGAGTAGAGTAGAAGCTAAAGCAGAACGAAAAGCCAACTACAAGTCATTAACATCTAATTTGTCCGCCATAAACCCTAGCTATCATGTCGAAACCAAACCTAAATTCATCGGCCGAAACCCTAGCTCTAATTCGCCATACATGACCCTACGCAAAAAACACCACTACACGACCCCGATTCGAGCACAAATGGAAGCGATTCGAGCTGCTAACGGTGGGGCGACGAGCTCAGAGCAAAGTAGAGGAGAGGGAGGAAAAGAAAGCAGAGGCGGGGCATCGAGCTCACAGTAATCAGGAGGGAAGGCACCAAACGTCCGGACGAGATGGCAGATGACGGTGTCTCCACGCCGCCGGTGAACGGCGGCGGCGACGCCTCTGTCGCTGACGTCACCATCGCCCCGCCAACCCATGAGCTATGTCGCCCCGACAGCGACCAACTGAACCCTCTCAAACGGACGTGAAGTGGATTCCGACAGATTTAATTCAGGTGGGTGTGACTGCGGGTTGATAAAGGGAAATGACAGGGGGTTTTGTGCAAAACTGCATGCGCTGACCGGTCCAGCCACCTGGGAGCCAATTGGCGAGCTGTGATTGGCCTGGGACTAAATCATCACATTGTGTGCAAGTTGAGGTATGGTTTGGTCAAGTTTTGCAAGTTTGGGACTAAATCATCACATTGCGTGCAAGTTAGGGTACCTCGGGTGCTATTACCTCTTTCTGATTTATTACTAGCAAAGTGCGCGTATGCTAATAACCATTGGGATTATTAAGTCTCGTCTTGACTTAGGTTGTACAACATTGCAGAACTGTTAAAAGGCTTGGGCTGTGATCAAAGATGATGCTATGGTTCAATCCACAAACTGTTCTTGGACAATGGGCGAGGTTTTTGGCAGGCTCAATTGGCGCTGATCATGTTGATTTCCACAAAGCCGGATGCATGCCTCATCGGACATTTCCGCCCGATTAGCTTTTTTTAACAAAACTCTAACTTTATTCATCTGTAATAAGTTGTGCATCATTTGTGAAGAACATTACAATTTCGTTTAAAGGCTCCTCAAACCAATCAGAAGTCAAAAAAATCTAGCTAATCTAGCAAGCTCATGAGAGCATCTCCAACAGCCGCCCAACGCGTCGCGCCCTAAAAACTACTTTGCCGCGTGCCCATCGCCTGGTTTGGCGCGGCAGGCAGCGCTGGCTCCAGTAGCCGCGCTAAAATGCAGAGCGCGCAGCTCCAGCAACGCGCGCGACTCTCGCACAAACAACATATGCATTGAAAACACAAGCAAAAAGATCAAACACAAACATGTTGGCCACGCTCATTCTCGATGATCATGTTGTGCATGATCACACAAGCGTGCATGATGTACCAAAGCATCTTTTGATCCCAAAATCTAGCCGGTCCTCTCACCATAGCAAATTGGGCTTGCAAAATCCCAAAAGCTCTCTCCACATCTTTTCTAGCCACCACCTGAGCATTGTGGAAATCAAGATTTTTCTTACCTTCCGTTTTTTCAACGGCTTCACAAATGTTTGCCACTTTGGGTAGATGCCATCCGCAAGATAATAACCATAGTTGTATGTACGGCCATTTGCTACAAACTGCACCGGTGGCAAATCACCATTTGCAATCTTATTCATCAGTGGTGACCGGTTGACAACGTTGATGTCATTCAAAGATCCATGCATTCCAAAGAAAGCATGCCAAATCCAAGTCTCTTGATCGGCCACCGCTTCAAGGATTATAGTGGAACCTTTTTTTGGCCGTGGAATTTCCCATGCCATGCCTTTGGACAATTTTTCCAACTCCAATGCATGCAATCAATTGAGCCAAGCATACCTGGGAAGCCGCGAGCTTTGTTAATCTCCAATAGCCTTACGGCGTCTTCAGCATTGGGAGATCTCAAATACTCCTGGCCAAACACTTGGACAATTCTGACCGCGAAGTGCTTGACACACATGATGGCTTGGCTCTCACCCATAGCCAAGTGATCATCAACTAGATCAGCGGGGATACCGTATGCCAACATACGCAAAGCGGTTGTCACCTTCTGAAAGGTGCTATGCCCGAGCTCTCCGGCGGCATTCCTCCTTTGCTGAAAAAACCGGTCATGACTCGCTAGTTTCTCTGCAATGCGCCTGAACAACTCGGTGCTCATCCTAAACCGGTGACGAAAGTACGACTCCGGGTATGTGGGATTCTCCATGAAATAGTGCCTCATCAATCTGTTATGGGCATCGATCCTATCCCTCCAAAAAATTTGCCGACCCATAACCGAACCACCGTGCTCGGTTTTTTATTGATGTGCATAGCTAGGATCATTGCAAGATCCTCCTCCTCTTCCATATCAAATTCTTCTTCGGAAGAATCATACGATGAACTCATCTACAATGATCAATACTAGGCTATAAAAACTACATCAACCTGCACCAAATTCATGAAGTTTGAGCAATACATACCTTGCGGGCGCCGAGCGGCCGCGCGCGAGGGGCAGCGGTGACTAGAGGGAGGCGGAGGAAGCCGCCGCGGCGCGGGGATAGGCCGGGGAAGCGCCGGAACAGTCGCCGGGTGGCGCGGGCGGAGGCGTCGACACGGCTGGATGGGGTAGGTGGAGTAGCAAGCACGCGCTCGAGAATCCAGTGCGCGGCAGCGGGCGCAGCAAATAAGCGGCGCGCGATGGCGTTTCGGCACGCACGCTGAACTAGATATGTCGCGCGCGCGGTTTTTGCGCCTCCGCTGGAGAAAACACTGATTTTAGCGCGCGGCGCTTATATAGCGCGGCTGTTGGAGATGCTCTGAGCTACCTTATTTGCTTCCCTATTACAGTGCTCAAATCTAGCAGTAACGAAATCATAGGCATAGTAAAAACAGTCCTCAAAGATTGCTGTCGCCGCACCCGCCGACTGCCCTCCATCATTCATAGAGTCAATCACCTCCATATTATCCAAATTTACGATAATCCGATTGCATCCCGCCCTTTGCGCCAATGTTAGACCAAATTTGAGAGCTCTAGCCTCCGCCATCAGCACATCCGCGCAAAAATCTATTCTCTCATTCCCTCCAGCAATAAACCTGCCTTTGTCATCTCTAAGCACTGCTCCCATTGTACCCCTTAGAAGGTTGTGATCAGAGGAAGCATCAAAGTTGAGTTTAACAAAACCTCTTGGAAGGCAAGACTAACTCTCCTTCTTCACAGACGCCTTGGGGGAGAATGCATTAACAAAATTTGTGGTAAGGGCAAGGATTCCCATTGAAATTTGCGTTACATTTTGTATTTTCTCATTGTGCACCAACTTCCATCTTTTCCACCGTAGGTACCATGCTGAGATAGCAATCATCTCACAAGCTTTTCCACCGTAGGTACCATGCTGAGATAGCAATCTTCTCTTGATCTAGTAGGAGTAGTAGGTACTCCAGCACTGCCTCTCCTACACGATCAACCTCGCAAGCTTTTTCAATGATATCATCCAGTCCGAGTCTTTTCCAAACCTCCTTTGCTTTACTACACCTGAACATCATATGTTTTGTATCTTCTAAGCCCTCAGAGCAAATTGGGCAGATGGGTGAAACCTTCGTATGTCTATTAGCTAGCGTAACCCTGGACGGGATAGTACCATGTAGCGTACGACATAAGAATATTTTAACTTTTGCCCGACATGCTAATTTCCATATCTTACTCCAAATAGGATTAACTGTGGTTCACCATCCCATTAGAGTGTTTCAATTTGCTTCCATGCTGGTGATTCCATTCCACAGAGTAGACTGGCCTAACTGAGAATCCTTTGTACAACGATCGGCCACATCGTTTGCCTAATCAGGTCTTCATCCCAAGTGTTATCGACAGGATCAATGAGATCACCTACCTTAGTTAACATGTTACCTCCCTTAGGCGTTACAATTTTCCTAGTGGCATAGTTTGGGATCCACGCATCTTCTCAAATATTAATGTTATGCCCGTTCCCGACTCGCCAAATATAACCACGTTTCAGAGTATTTATGCCTGCCATGATGCTTTGCCATGTAAAGGAAGAACCTTTCTTGAGCTTAGCATTTAACATATCGCCATGGGGGTAATATTTTGCCCTTAGGATAGAAGCACACAAAGAATCAGGATTATCCAGAAGACGCCATGCTTATTTGGCTAACAATGCCAAATTAAAATAGTGAATATCACAAAAGCCCATCCCTCCTTGATTTTTTGGTACACATTATTTCCATCAGGCCATCCAGTGCATCCTCCTCTGATTCTCCTCGTCTCCCCACCAGAAATGCGCTATCGCGTCGATGATTCCTTTGCAAAAAAAAAATTACTAATTTTAAAGACCGACATTGCATAGGTGGGTAGCCTTGGATCACAACCTTGATCGGGATTTCCTTTCCCCCGGTAGACAGTAATTTTTCCTTCCAGCCATTAATTCTTTTGACAATACGTTCAATTAAAAATTGTAAACCATTTGTTTTATCTATCCAAACATTTGCTGGCACACCTAGATATTTATCACTAAGGGCATGCGTCATTATATTCAGTGTTGTGCAAAGTTGTGCTCTAATCTCCACCTTCGTGTTAGGACTGAAAAAATACTGGATTTTTCAACGCTAACTAATTGTCTCGATGCCTCACAATATAGATCAAGCATAGCTTTTAGAGCTTCTGCACTTTGTTTGCTAGCTTTCATAAGAATTAAGGAATCATCCGCAAAGAGAAGATTAGTTATCGGTGGGGCGTCTCTACAAACTCTTACACCTGGGATTTTTCCATTTTCCTCCGCGTGTGACAATAGGGCATTCAAACCTTCAGTGCACAACAATAAAAGGTATGGTGACAACGGGTTACCTTGTCTCAATCCCCTTCTAGGCTTGAAGCTCTCGCTTTCCTATGTATTAATTCTAACTCTATATTCGACTGTTGAGACGCACTGCATAATAAAATTCACCCATTCTTGACGGAAGCCCGGTCTCAACATAATTTCTTTCAGGAAGGGCCACTCTACTCCGTCATAAGCCTTGTGCATATCAAGTTTAATAGCGCACAAACCTTCCCTACCTTATCTCTTTTTTTTGATTGTGTGAAAGCATTCGTAAGCAACAAGAATACTATCAGTGATCAACCTGCCAGGCACGACAGCACTTTGAGTAGGGCTGATAATGTCAGGCAAAAGGATCTTCAACCGGGAAGCCACCATTTTTGTGATTATTTTATATAACACATTACATAAGCTTATTGGCCTGAATTGGGTTACCTTTTCTGGTGAGTTGATCTTTGGGATCATCACAATTGCAGTATCGTTCCAGCCGTCTGGGATGGTGCATGTATTGATTGCTTGTAGGACCTCCTCAACCAGATCATCCCCTAGCATGGGCCAGAATCTTTTATAGAAGATAGCATGTAATCCATCTAGGTCTAGGGCTTTTAGATCCCCGATATCAAAAAACGCCTTACGAACATCTTCGGCCGTATACAGGGCTAGGAGAGTGTTGTTCATCTCAGTAGAGACTGTCCTACGAACAAGGGACATAACCTCTTGCTTTGGTTGCTATACTTCCGTTGTGAAGAGTTTTGAAAAATAATCAGTGATATGGTCCTTCAACTCCTTATCTTCCCTCCAAACTCCCGAATTATCTAGTATTTTTTTTAATATTATTCCTTTTCTTCCTGGCCGTGGCCGCGTTATGGAAAAACGACGTATTTCGATCCCCGTGCATCAACCAATTCGCACTCCCTCTTTGTAACCAAAGATTTCCTCTTGGTACAAAAGATTCTCAATCACCAGGATAATCTCCTTCTGACGGCACCAGGATTCGGTATTCATTGGACCACGTCTCAGTCTCTCTAATTCTTTTTTCATTTTTTTAATTCTCCACTTAGGACCCTTAAGAATCTCACGGTCCCAGTGGTGCAAATCGGCATGCACGGCTTTCGTACGGTCAGCGAGGAAAGGACCAACGCCTGCTAACTTTGCCTTTTCCCAAGATGCCTTCACGATTTCCTCTTGGTCCAAGGGCACAATTTTGCTACCCGCCCTATGCACGAAGTCCGGAAACACATCTCTTTTTGTGTTCGGCGCCTCGGATATTGCATTATATGAATCAAGTCCGAATTATGTCTTGGGTCAATAGTTGGGTTGCCCGGCTCCTGTATTTACCTTCTTACGTTCCGCGTGTTCGGCTAGGAAGGTAAAGGGAGAAACACTGCGATCGTACTTCTGGCTAGCCTAGTTAAGTACCTCAGTGGATAAAGCCGAAAACTGACTGTCATAATAGGCGAGAACTGGTCGGCGATCCGACGACAAGTGTAGAACTCAAAATCGATAGTGATTACCCCGTGTTACACGAAGGGCTTGTCCTTGCACAAACCACGTGATCAAGGGTATATGCGTCGGCCTCCCCGAAACATCACGAAACACTGGGGGCTAGTCACTAGCCCCCACAGTCAAGCTCCTATGGCCAAGTGAGAGCGATAAAGCCGTATAGTCTGATTGCCTAGTTCCCCCCATGCACTACCGCCTCCAGGCACCGAGATGTTGGCTAAGGGTTACAGTGCGGGCACGAAACACCCCTCGTAGTATCTACCTGGGGGCTGAAGCCTACGACTGGTAACTTTCAGACTCAAAACGGTCGCACAAGAGTCAAAATAAAAATTAACTCGAATTCACATCTGGTAGAACCGCACAAAAGATCGCATTATGAAGCAAAAAGTCTAATTTTCATTTAACACACAAAAATTTAGTCAAGGATTACATCTTTCGAACAATGTCCCTCTATCGCTCGAGCACTGTCCATAACGATGGAAAAATACTGCTCGGAACAGCGATGCTCCTTTCCAGCAGGAGGGGGAACGGTGTCCATGTCTACTGGCTGGATCTTCGGCCAGTGCGCCATGGTCATTGTGAACGCCATCTATGCTCCTTCAATGCATGCGGAGCGCTTCACAGCACCAATCCGGGGTGCGGCGTCGCGCAACTTCTGCATCAGGCCGAAGTAGCTGCTTGGTACTGGCTCGGCGGGCCATAGCCGGGCACAAAGGTCCTTCATAGCTGGCTCCGCCATCCGATGCAGCTCCATCAGCTGCTTCATCTGGTTGCTCAAGAGGGGAGGATGCGCCTGGAATTGTGCCCAGAACAGCCTTTGAGCGGTGTCCTCCTCCCGAGTTGCATAGTGCCTTGTCGCGTCCGCCGCACTCCTAGAAAGCTCCGCGAAGGCGCTTGCGGAACGCCAGACTCGGGTGAGCAACGTGAATCTGTTGCCACCAAAGACACTCTACAGTAAATACGGCTTACCATCAGCAATCTGCCTCACTTGGCGGAGCTCTTCTCGGATGCCTCGCACCTCCATCCGCGCCTCCTGGAACTCCTGCTTCACCTTGGATAGCTCAGAGGACTGGTCCTTATTCTTTTGCTCAAGGTCCTCACATTTTGTGATGGTATCCTTGAGCTCCTTCTGCACTTCGGTCACTCGGGCCTCGTGCTTCCCACTCACGGTTTTCACCTTGTTGAGTTCGGTGGCCGCCTTCTCGGCCACCGCCTTCTGTTCGGTCGCTTCCATCTTGGCCTTCTTCAGTTCGGCTTTGAGGTTCTCGACCTCCGCGGCGACATATGCAATTAAGGACTTCGTGCTTAGAAACTAACCCGAACATGTTGCCTGGCGCAAGGGTCACCGAATCTCTATCAGACTTACCTTGCGCTTTGTCGGACCGCTTGCTGATAAGGTCAAGCTCCTGATCGGAGCTTTGGAGCTTCCGATTCATCTTCTCCAGTGCCGCAGCATTAGCAGCCGCGGCCAAGGATGAGGCCTGTAATACCAAACACATTCATACCATTTAAATTTTTGTCCCAATAAATGTGGATCCTTAGTGAGGATTTTCAATCCTACCTAAGTCTCTGGGGCTGCTATGTACTAGACTGCTCAATCTAGGGATACGACACAAGAGCGCCACCGTCATCCGATGGACCAATATAGGGTTTCCCCCGGAGGTGGCGGGTAGGGGTCTAGAGCTTCTCCACGACGACGCCTTCAAAAAGGAGACGACGCAAAAAAAGCCGCTATCGCCGGCCTTGGCACCGAGCCAAGAGAAGGGTTTTCACCCGGATCCGCTCGGGGAACCTCCATCCAGCCTCATGTGCATGGGACCGCCACCGATCACCGCTGCCGCGCATGGAGCAGGCCACACCGGCCAGATCAGATCTGACCGGAGGGCAGACCACACATACAACCGATCCATCCACCAGGCCTTCCATGCCATCGTCGCCAATCCGAGATCCGGCCGGCCGCAGAGCCGCCCGCCGCAGCCGCGCCGCATGACCGGACCCGCCGCGCCTCCACACGCTAGGGGCCCTGGCCCACCCCAAACCGTGGGAGAGAAGGAGAGACCCCCGCCACCGTCATCTGCCCCGGGGCTTAGCACGGCGGCGTCACGCGGCGGCGACTGGAGGAAAGGAGGGAGTAGATCGGGGCTCGGCGGCGGCTAGGGTAGCGGCCCGCCCAAGTCACCCGGTGCGGGATCGACTCAGGGTGCTATAGATAGCACACCTAGTTGATACCGAGCTATGAATTTTGCTCATTGGCACTATCAAGACTGAATTTGTCGTTTTGTTTGTTGAAACGTTGTAGTGAATTTGTTTTCAAAAAAATTCTGTGGCATTATAGACACGTGTATATATAGAATAGACCGAATTACAACTACTCTAGAGGATGGGTACAATGTTAAATTAAGACAGTATACTGCTTTTTGCGGAAAGGCATGAGGCCAAATATTAGCTAAAACCATCCCTTACAAAAACACCATTAAATTTTTTGCGGGAACAAGAACACCATTAATAAAAAGCATATGAAATTTTTTGCGGGAACAAGAACACCATTAATAAAAAGCAAAATTCGTTGTCGCAACTGGGCCTCTATCTTATCGGAGCAGCCTTGTTTAAACCCAGGAGCTTGAAGTAGCAGCTTTCGGTGAATTGTCGATGTATTATTACCAAAATAGGTCAATCGACGACCACAGTCTTAGTAGATCGCCACCCGGGAAGAAGCTGGCACCGTGGAGGGACAAAAGATATATGATCCATCTCTGGCCAAACAGAAGAAAAAAACATACCGCGGCGCCATCCCCATCATAGATGCCGCCAGTCATGTAGACGAAATAAAGATAAAGTGAGTCTCAAGATCTGACTCTAAGTGAAGCTCCAGAGACGCCATCTATCAATGTCAACAAGACGGAAACATATTATTTCTTGTTGCCGATAAGGCCATCCAGCAATAGGGGATTACACAACCACCCCAAACAGCACCACGCGGGAGGCCAGGGGAGCCGGCGGCGGTGGAAGACGGCATAGTAAAAAATCGATAAGAGAAGACTATGCATCTACATGCTGATCGACGCGAATTAGAAACTGATGGATTGATTCAGGAAGAATAAATCTATCGGACTGGATCAAATCATCAGCAAACCTAGCATGTCCCTCTACCCCGCCGTGGTGCCACTCCGCCACGAGGATCACGAAGATGCCGCCAAACCAGCACCCGAAGAAGAGGCCCAGCAGCGACAGGGCGATCAGGGCGGCGCTCGTCGACGCCGGATGGGACTCTTCCAGCAGCGCCGCAGTGTGCGCGAAGACCAACATGAACGCGACGAAGGCAAAACCCATCAGGGAAGTCAACATACGCCTGCTACACTCGTTGGGCTCCGCCTCCCCGACGTCAGGGTTCTCGACGTCGGCCATCGAGCGGGAGATATCGCCGCCTCGTCGATGTATTCCTGTATATATGTAGTTAACGTGCCGTGTGGGATGTGACCGTGTGTCCGTGTCTACGTGCGTGCTTGCGTACATATCTCCGGCCGTACGTATACGCTTGATATAGTCCGGCCGGTCGGCTAGGCTGATTGGTTACGATTTGCAGTGTTCCGGTCGGTTTCAGGATCGAAGAGAGGACGACCACAGGCAATCCGGAGGCTTCTATTATCTATACTAGTATCAGGTTTGCTATTTCACATCTAGATGTGAAATAGTTATCTCACATCTAAGTTTAAAATCGTTGGATCTTGTTTGTCTTTAAGATTCCCGCAGCTTATTCGGCTTGCTGAGGTGCTCGCTGGAGTCGCGTTTGACTGTGTCCCGTGCGAGGTGGGGCGGCCAGTCTCCCGCCCGTGTTCTGTGTCGGGCAGTTCTGGGCTCTTGTCACTCGTTGTGGGCTTTTTCGTTTTGTGTTTGTCCCCCGTTTTTGTACTTTGTGGGCTTTCAGCCAGGGGAAAAGGCGAATTGTTTTCTATTGAGAAAAGTGTGTCTAGTCGTTGTATGTCCTTGTAAATTTCCTGCTTCCATGCTTCGTGCCAATTGTTTAGTTTCTTTTTGTCTCCCACGTGTGTGAATGAGATGATCTGTGAAGGGCTCTTTCTACCGGTTTTGGGAGAAGCTTCCAAACCTTTTTTTTGTTTGGGGCTTTCTCTTTTTTTGTTCTATTTGTCTTTAAGTTTTGCTATTTCGCATCGCTATCTCACATTTAAGCCTAGAGCCACTGGATCTCGTCCTGCTTTGAGATTCACGCAAACGCAGTTGGATCGTTGTTGGTTGGCGCACGCTCGCTGCAGTCTCGCGTGCGGCCCGTGTTGAGGTCGTTGCTAGTGGGTTGCCGGGCCGTTGTTTTGTTTTTCCCGGGCTGCTTGGCGTTGGTTTGTTCCTTTTTTGTCAGCTTGATACAGTGAAACATTGTTTTGTTTTTTTCTGCGCTATAGAGAATAGGAAGCGTCAACGACGCCATATACGAAGAATCTGGTGGTTGCCTCTGCTCTCACTCTCTATTTGGTACTTTCTCTCTTCCCTTTGTTTCAGCTGTTTTTTTCTTCTTTTTGTCGTTCTTCTCCTTTTTCATTTTTCTAATTCATGGTATTTTTAGGACATGAACATTATTTAAAGTGTGCAAAAACTTAATAAAATTCCTGAATTTTAAATTTGTTAACACTTATTTGAATTTATATTTTTTAAATTCATGAATATTTTTAAATATTTGAACATTTTTTCAATCAGATTTGTTGTAGTTTTTTGCGCAAATATGACCCCACTTCATTTTGGTGTGGTTTGTCCGATTTATTCGTTGTAATCTTTGCGCAAATTCGACCCACGCTGTTTTTGTTGAGCGTGTTATACATCGTCGTGTTCAGTTTGTCAACCGGTTTCTGTAGGCCCATTTTTTGCCTCTGCTTTGTCTTTCCATGGTCATTTTTGGGGGATTATTTTGCCATTTCTTATTGAACCTTTTCTATAGAAGCGGAAGAGACATGATGCACTGTTCGTTGTCTCTCCTGTTATCATCTTTGTTATGCGGCCGCAACTGGGGCCCGATCTGTTTTGTCCCAATTGCAAGTTCATAATGACTCATAACCGTGGCCAATTTTTACACCCATTTGCAAGTTCACTCTCGACTCATAACTGGGGACCGACCTTTTCTTTGACCCAGTTGCAAGTCCACCCTTCACTCGCAATTAGGGCCCAACCTTTTTTGCTCGAGTTGCAAGTTCACCCTCGACTCTTAACTGGGGCCCAACCTTTCTTGTTGGAGTTGCAAGTCCACCCTCGACTCACAACTGGGCCCGAGCTTTTTTTAGTCCCAGCTGCAAGTCCACCCTCGACTCGCAACTAGCACCTGACCTTTTTTTGTCCCAGTTGCAAATCCACCCTCAACTCGCAACTTGTGCCTGACCTTTTTTAGTCTCAGTTGCAAGTCCACCCTTGACTCGCAACTAGGGCCCCACCTTTCTTATCGGAGTTGCAAGTTCACGCTCGACTCGCAACTGGACCCAAACTTTTTTAGTCCCAGTTGCAATTTCACCCTCGACTCACAACTAGGGTTTGTGACCTTTTTTGTACCAGTTGCAAATCCACCCTCGACTTGCAACTGGTGTCTGACCTTTTTTTGTCCCAGTTGCAAGTCCACCCTCGACTTACAACTAGGGCCCAACCTTTCTTGTCAGAGTTGCAAGTCCACCCTCGACTTGCAACTGGGGCCGATGGTTTTTTAGTCCCAGTTGTAACTGGTACCTAAGCTCTTTCCTAGATGCAGCGATAGAAATGTGTACGGCCATCTCCTTGACTTGTAACTGGGTCTATAGTTTGTTCCATCCTAATTGTAAGTTGACCCTTGACTCGCAACCGGACTTGCAATTTTTGTAGTTGTCCTAGTTGCAAATCCACCTCGACTTGTAACCGGGCTTGTAGTTGTCCGAGTGGCAAGCCCACCCTCGACTAGAAATTGAAGCATGTGTTTCTTTCGATCCCAGTTACAAGTCCACCCATGACTCATGACTGGGCCCATAGTTTGTTCCAAACCAGTTGCAAGTCGATCATTGACTCGCAATTGGGCTCATAGTTTTATTGTTGCCCCAGTTGCAAGTCCACCCTTGACTCGCAAATGGGCTCGTAGTTATCCCAGTTGCAAGTGCACCCATCAACTTGCAACCGGGCATGTGTTTTTATTTTTTATCCCAGTTGCGACTCCATGCTCGACTCACAACTCGGCTCGTACTTTGTTATTGTCCCAGTCACAGGTCCATACTCGACTCATAAATGGTATAGTAATTTTGGGTAGTTGTCCCACTTGCAAGTCCGCCCTCGACTCGCAACTAGGGACATGCCTTTTTGTCTCAGTTGTAAGTCCACCCTCGACTCGCAACTAGAGCCCATCCTTTTTTGTCCCAGTTGCAAGAATACCTTCAACTCGCAACTTGGGCCCGACATTTTATGTCCCAGTTGCAAGTCCACCCTCGACTCGCAACTAGGGCCCGACTTTTTTTATCCCAGTTGCAAGTCCACGCTTGACTCACAGTTGGGGCCCGACTTTTCTTTCTTCCAGTTGCAAGTCCACCCTCGACTCGGGACCGACCTTTTTTTCCAGTTGCAATCCCATCCTCGACTCATACCTGGGGCCGGACTTTTTTCCCAGTTGCAAGTCCATCTTCAACTCGCAACTAGGGCCCGGCCTTTTTTTGTCGCAGTTGCAAGTCCACGCTCAAGTCACAACTAGTCCCAAAATTTTTTTAGTTGCAAGTTCACCATCGACTTGCAACTGGAATATGACTTCATTTGTCCCAGTTGCAAGTCCACCCTCGACTCGCAATTGGGGCCTAACCATTTTTGTCCAAGTTGCAAGTCCATCCTCAACTCGCAACTAGGGTTCTGACCTTTGTTTGTCGCAGTTGCAAGTCCACCCTCGAGTCACAACTAGGGGCCCAAACTTATTTGTCAAAGTTGCAAGTCCACTCTCGACTTGCAACCGGGTCTGAGCTTTTTTAATGCCACCTGCAAGTCCACCCACGACTTCCAACCGAGGCCCGACCTTTTTATCATTTTTTCTTCATAGGTTTTCCTCTTTGTTTCATTTTTCTATTTTCAAAAGTGATGTCATTTTTTTAATTTTCTTTTTTCTGAATCTTTTCCTTTTTTGGGTAAATTCACAACTTTCAAAACATGTTCCAAAATTCATAAGTTTTTCATTTTCCAAAATTGTTCGTGTTTATCAAAAAAAAACTGAAAATTTCAAAATGTCTTCACGTTTTTCAAAAATGTTCGAAAGTTAAAAAAATGTACGTGCTTTTTTAAGACAAGATCAAAATGTTTTATACAATGTTCACGTTTCCAAAAATTGTTTGCAAATTTCTAAAAATGTTCAACTTTTTGAAAAAAGTCTACACATTTTTCAAAAAATGTCCATGTTCTCATAAAATGTTTAGAAGTTTGTAAAAGTATTTCTTCTTTCCAAAAAATGTTTCTCAATTTTAAAAATTTGTTCTCATTTTTACAGAAACATATGTCAATTTCAAAATTTGTCGTCTCAATAAAATCACATTTTCAAGAAATCTTCTTATTTTGACAAAAATATTACATAAACACAACATAACATTTTTTGCGATGGCGTGTGTCTCGCTTGAAGCAGCGACGCCCAAACGGCGTTGCAAAATACACAGTAATTTTTCTGAGTGCTTATTTGTGTGTAAGTAATAAAAAGTAAAACAGGCATAGTATCTTATTGTGTACAGTGACTAGTACTAGTAGCCAGTAGTACTCCCACCAGGAAAGTAACAAAGTCAGTGGGATTACACCAGTGAGCGCAGCCTAAGCTAAAAAAAAAAAGCAGTGACCATAGCCGGGAGAACAAATGTGCGTGCACTGCAGCGCAATATGGAGCAAGCAGCGGATGGGCTGGCTTTAGGAAAGAGGACAGGACGTGGTAGTGGGCCTCATCAGCACACGTGGTCGGCAGCCAGTAGGCTGACGCGTGCATTTTATCAGCGGGAGGAAAGGATCTTCCGACAAACTAACAGGCCCAACACACACAAAAACAAACAAACAAACAAATAAAAGAGACCACAAAAGTGCTGATGTTATACTCAGATGTGAGATATTATCTCACATCTAGATGACATATAGTCACACCCTACTAGTATTAGATCTTGCTAATGGTCGGGTGCCTGAATTTTTAGTTTGTGACAGCCACTTTTTCCCTTTGACTGTAGCATCCCAAAGGTGATCCGTATGGCCTGGACTGCACCCTACATTCCATGTATAAACACTACTGGAATTTTCGTATACGCCGGTGCCAGGCTCTTTGCCAAGAGCCAAACTGCGGACACTCAGCAAAGTAGCAGACGCCGAGAGTGCCTCTCGGCAACAGGCGCATCTCGGCAAACACATTATATTGCATAGAGTAGGCCTCGGCAAAAAGGCAACACTCGACAAAGGAACTATTTGCCGATAGCCATGCGGTGCATGCACGACAATGTTTTGCCACGTGGCACAACCGGCAGCGGTTAACGGCGCGGTCACGGTTTGACTTCTTTACCGAAAGCAGCTCTCGGAACAGCCACATTTGCTGATTTAGGCCCACCTCGCCTACTTGATTAAATAGTCCGATAGTCCAACTGCATTAAATTTCAGTGTTCATTAGTAAGAATATGTATTAATTTTATGATCCAACCATGCCTTTACCGAGTGCCGCTCTTGGAACAGCAATGCTTCCCGAGTGTGGCTCTCGGGAAAGATATGGCTGCCATCAAACTTTAGTCCCACCTCGCCCTGAGAAAAGCAACATAACGTGCTTAAATAGTGGGATAGTCCAGATACAGCAAGCTTCGGTCTTCATTACACCACTGTTAAGAAGATGTACCCTCAATTTGAATCTTCACCTGTTTCGGATAGAGAAGATTCAAAGTGATAGGCCATCTTCCTAATGATGGATGCCGACACTTTTTATTAATTCAACAACACCATCTCCGAGCTAGTTTCTGGGTATCGAGAGGTTTGTGCAGGAAGTGCGGGTCCTGTTGTGTAACGCCCCGAGACCGACGCTCCAGAAGACTTCCAGCTATTCCGAGTTTTGTCGTGTGATTTGTTTCGTTTGTGCATTCATCATGCCATCTCTTGCATTGCATCATGTCAGCATGCCATCATATCATTAATTTTAAAAACTCACTTACATAAATTGCATGGATCCTTGATCCATTTAAATCGAGGGAATTCACATGGTGATTTCTCTTTATAACATATCCTCCCAATACTTAGGGAGCTATACTAAACCATTCCATTGGCTTGGAATCATCCATAACACATTTGCTCTGTTCTTCAAATTTCCTTTTATCCAACTCAACTTCAATTCTTCCTTTGGGGCCTTTTAGTAAAATTGAGTTGCAATTTTACTTTATCCAGAAATGTTCCAAATCTGCCCATAAATCACATCTGGTGTGTAGGGTCACCTTCTATAGTTTTCAACCCGTTTGGAGTTCATTTGAATGGGTTTGAAATTCAAACCTGCCGAGTTAAATCCAACGCATGTGAATTTTACTTCCTCTAAAAATCCTCAAGCCATTTTGTCAAGTTCCTCGTATTTTTGTGAGTCCGGGAAAATAATCCCCATGCCCAAATTCTTTGTCCACCCATTTCTTTTATCTCCTCTTCTTTCTTTGCTTTTCTGTATATGGAAGAGATTTAAAGGAGGGAGAAAGAGGGAGAGAAGCCCAGCCAAGAACTTAGGCCGGCCCATTTGCTCTTGGAGGCCCAGCCGCACCCCCTGTCCTATAACCTAGCTCTCTCCCTCGATCCCCTACTCTCCCTCGTCTCCTCCCTCGCGCCGTCACCACGCACAGGAGAGGGATCCCGATCCCCATGGCCACGCACGCCACGCGCAGCAGTGCTGCTTCCCTCGAGGCCGCGCCTCAGCGACCTTGGTCGCCGCCGGCGAGCCCTCTGCGACCTCCTTGGGCCCCTTCGTCGGCTCTCCTCCCGGGCTCCTCTTCCTCCGCGCCATCTTCGTCGTGCGCCAGGAGCGCGACCTCCAGTCCTCTCACCTCGCGCCGGCGAGCACAACGCCCCTCCGCGTGACCCCTTCCTCTACTCCTCCTCCCCACGCGCCACCTCCGACTTGATTCGCCGCCGCCGCCTTCCTCCGCGCCTCCACGCGGCTCCCCTTGCCGCACCTCCCCGAGCAGGAGCTCCGCCTTCCCTGCTTCGCGCCAAGGCCGATGCCGGCCACTTCATCCTTTACCTTCCTGCTGCCGCTGTAGTCCAGCCACGCCCCTGCTTCGCGTCTGCGACCTTCTGTTGTCATCCCCATCGACCTGAGCCTCGAGCTGTTGTCACGGTACCTGCCCAAACAGGAGCAATTTTGGATCGCAATTACCCTTTGGATTCGTCAAGACCCTCATGTACAACTACACCCGGTGATGCGACAAGTACCCGACAACGTGTACATCTACACCGCCAAGATCGGACCGACAAGTACCTCGACGTCGCGTGTACCACTACCGTCGCCTCGAAGACGTTGGATTCTTCAAGTACCTCTCTGAAAACGAACGTGTAGCACTACTTCCACTACGCCGCCACGTGTGCCACTACTTCCCACTACGACCCATGAACAACTACTTCCACTTCGAACCCGTCCGCCTCCAAACGCATGCTTAGAAGGTATAACCGACGAGATGATCGCCATGAGCGAATGCATGTGTTGTATGAGATGCCCGTTGTTGCATCGTGTCCGAGTTGTCATTACATGTTTCTCCTAGTTTGCCATGTCGTCGACCCATGGGAACCCGGTAGTCGGGAGCTCCCCACCATCTCTAGCATGTTCCGCACACCCGCACACTTGCTTCTTTTGCACCGGTATCTCCATGAGCTACCGGAACCGACATGTAGCCGTGGCATCATTTTCGGATTCGTTGCCGTGGCACCCCTTTCTTCCACCACGGTGACAAATGCTTCATAACATGCTCATGTCAACATTTTCATAAAATGGCATAAAACTTGCATTGTCATCCGCATCATGATAACAACATTTAAAAATGTTTATTATTGTTGTTTCCTTTAAATTGCTATTTATGCATATGGGGATTTTCCGGAATTTTTGTCTGTTATTTCCGGCCTCATTTAAACTTGCCTAAATAGATAGTTTATTTATGCTTCACCCCTTGCCATGTTGAATAACATTTAATATTGTTGGGTAGCTTAAACGAGAGCGAACTAAATAACTCGAATGTGGTGTTTCGTCAATATGCAACTCATTGCATATTGAGCTCCACTTAATTTGTAGTATTGTTTGTTGCATTTTGCCATGCCATGCCTCATTAAATCGGACATGCATCATACTTGTTTGTGCATCATGCCATGTGTATGTGGTGGTTGTTTACTATGTTGTTTGTTTCTTTCCGGATTGCTTCCCTCGTTAGCTTCGGTTTCGTTCCGGAGTTGTGAGGATTCGTTCGACTACGTCCGTTTTTCTTCTTCACGGACTCGTTATTCTTCCTAGCGGGATTTCAGGCAAGATGACCATACCCTCGAAATCACTTCTATCTTTGCTTGCTACTTGTCCGCTCTATTGCTATGTCGCGCTACCTACCACTTGCTATATCATGCCTCCCATATTGCCATGTCAAGCCTCTAACCCACCTTCCTAGCAAACCGTTGCTTGGCTATGTTACCGCTTTGCTCAGCCCCTCTTATATCATTGCTAGTTGCAGGTCAAGATTAAGTTTGTTCCTTGCTGGAACATGGATATCATGAACTTTGTTGGGATATCACAATATCTCTTATTTAATTAATGCATCTATATACTTGGTAAAGGGTGGAAGGCTCGGCCTTATGCCTGGTGTTTTGTTCCACTCTTGCCGCCCTAGTTTCCGTCATACCGGTGTTATGTTCCTTGATTTTGCGTCCCTTACGCGGTTGGGTGATTTATGGGACCCCCTTGACAGTTCGCTTTGAATAAAACTCCTCCAGCAAGGCCCAACCTTGGTTTTACATTTGCCTCACCTAATCCTTTTTCCCTTGGGTTTCCGGAGCCCGAGGGTCATCTTTATTTACCCCCCGGGCCAGTGCTCCTTCGAGTGCTGGTCCAAACCGAGCGATGTCCGGCGCCCCCTGGGCAACCAGGGTCTATGCCAACCCGACGTCTGGCTCATCCGGTGTGCCCTGAGAATGAGATACGTGCGACTCCTATCGGGATTTGTCGGCACATCGGGCGGCTTTGCTGGTCTTGTTTTACCATTGTCGAAATGTCTTGTAAACCGGGATTCCGAGACTGATCGGGTCTTCCCGGGAGAAGGAATATCCTTCGTTGACCGTGAGAGCTTATAATGGGCTAAGTTGGGACACCCCTGCAGGGTATAAACTTTCGAGAGCCGTGCCCGCGGTTATGTGGCAGATGGGAATTTGTTAATGTCCGGTTGTAGAGAACTTGACACTTGACTTAATTAAAATACATCAACCGCGTGTGTAGCCGTGATGGTCGCTTCTCGGCGGAGTCCGGGAAGTGAACACGGTTCTTGTGTTATGGTTGTGCGTAAGTAGTTTCAGGATCACTTCTTGATCACTTCTAGCTTCACGACCGTTGCGTTGCTTCTCTTCTCGCTCTTATTTGCGTATGTTAGCCACCATACATGCTAGTGCTTGCTGCAGCTCCACCTCACTACCCTTTCCTACCCATAAGCTTAAATAGTCTTGATCTCGTGGGTGTGAGATTGCTGAGTCCTCGTGACTCACAGATTCTACCAAAACAGCTGCAGGTGTCGATGATACCAGTGCAGATGACGCAACCGAGCTCAAGTGGGAGCTCGATGAAGAACTTAGTCGTTACTATGTTTCGTTTCGTGATGATCAGTAGTGGAGCCCAGTTGGGACGATCGGGGATCTAGCATTTGGGGTTATCTTATTTTCATTTGGATTTGACCGTAGTCGGTCTATGTGTGGATTTGAATGATGTATGAATTAATTTATGTATTGTGTGAAGTGGCGATTGTAAGCCAACTCTCTTTATCCCATTCTTGTTCATTACATGGGATTGTGTGAAGATGACCCTTCTTGCGACAAAACCACAATGCGGTTATGCCTCTAAGTCGTGCCTCGACACGTGGGAGATATAGCCGCATCGTGGGCGTTACTAGTTGGTATCAGAGCCATCCCCGACTTAGGAGCCCCCTGCTTGATCGAATCGCTGGTGTTGTTGAGTCTAGAACAAAAATGTTTTGAGTCTTAGGATTATATATATCGGAGAGTAGGATTCTTTTTACTCCTCAGTCCCTTCGTCGCTCTGGTGAGGCCTCCTGACGTAGATGTTTTGACTTTCCTCTCCTCAAATTTCACTAAATTTTTTTAGGATCACGCGGGTATCTTGGAATCATTCCGATGGTTTTGTGACGAGAACATTGTTCTTGGTGCCTCCTGACATTTAGGGGTTGTGGCAGTGTCCCGGGGAGTCGAGCTCCGAGGTGTTGTCGTCACAATTTTATCGTTGCAGTTCTAGAATACCTGAGTTTCACCGACATCGAAAATCTCTTTCATGCAGTTGTTGGTGACATTACCTCGACGCCACCCAGTACTGGGGCAGGAGTTCGGGAGTATTGCCATAACTCGTATAACGGATGCTTTTCGAAGGTTGAGGTACACGATTTCCGAAGGTTTCTTGGTTATGTGTTGACGGATGGATACAGCTGGATCTAGGGATTGTTAGTTTGGGTGATATATTTTGTGTCCCCTGTATCCCCAACACCAGATTGCATAACCAGAAAGTTTCGGGAGTTTATAAGTGGGAATTCAAGTATCTCGTAGGATATGTTTCCAACACACACATGATACGATATGGGATCTATCATATGTTTGTTTCCGGCTTATTCTGCAAGCCAAATCCTTTGTTTTGTTTTGAATTGTGGTATTCGAGTTGCTTCATTGTCAAGTGTTGATCCATACCTTCCCTAAATGGTGTTCTCATATTTCTATGGGAGTGCTAATCCTTCTTGATCTCTGAGGTTGTCATGTCAACTCTTTTCCAACCGGCGTGCTTCTCTTCAAGTGGATCCGATCATTTCAACATTCGCAAGATCACCTCTGAATTTTCCCAATGTTGTTTGTTTCATCCATCCCAAGTTGCCTTTGTTTTCCCGCCCTCCCACCCTTTTTTCTTCAAGGACTAAGATTTCTTAACCAAGTATCCTTTTTTATTGATGGGAAGTCTCTCCATTCTTTTCCGTCAATGTTCTTAGCCGGTGAATCTCATGAAGATGCTTAGGAGCTTCAAGTTCATCCGTCTTCATTCTCATTTTCTTCTCCGGTGGATTCAATTCAAGATTTGTCGATCATATCCCTTTCCTCCTTTCAAATGTTTTCTCATGTCGGTGCACCTCTTGATCATCCACTTCTCGCCATTCATTTGTTCTGGATTACTGAGAATATCTCAGGAGATTCGTGTTTTCATTCCTAATCCGTTCAAGCTATTTCGAGGATGTTATCTCATTCAAGCCATTTAATTCAACGGCGCAATCTATCTTTTAAATCGTTCAACGGTGTTTCTTTTGAGTGGGCCATAACCCGCAGGTCTTTTCCCAGGATCTTACCTGAATCTCCTAATTTATCCGGAGCGATTCCCAAATTTTTTCAAAGTTTGACACAAGAATGATTTCTCATTAGTCAAATGTATCCTCCAAGTTCGCTTTCATATTATTTTCATTGTTAGTTCAACCTTTATATTCTTCATTATTCCGGAGTGTCTCAACAAGTCATGGTGGTGTTTCTCGTCGTCATTCTCGGATTTTGAAGACCAAAGAAGATTTTCTCTTAAATCTTGCTCCGTTCTCTTGAAGATGCGTGGTTCCAGCTTGATGTCATCCTCTCATAATTGTTTCCGATTGCGAGAATTCTTTTCATAACCATCCGGAGCTTTCATGAGTCTTTTCAGTTTGATTCTCCGTAGCCCATCATCTCAGAATTATTCATTCTCAGCTTTCAGCTCTCGTTCTCGAATTCTTCCGGTGCATCATTCAAATATCCTCTAATTAGTTCACGATCTCTTCATTCTCATGTATCTAAATCCCCTCAAGTATCTTCTTTCGTTTTCCAATTCTTCTCGGTGAATTGTGCCTTTGCTACTTTCATTTTCAATTCTTACGGTGGTTCGTTCAAGATTTCTCTTCCTTCATTATCATATCAATTTATTCGTTGTTTCAATCCTACCGATGGTTCGTTGAAGACCTTCCCAAGTTTGCGCTATATCTCTCTTAATCCTTTCCACGAGAATAAGTAGTATGCCAAATCCGTTGCTTGTCATCAATTTATATTGGTGAAGGATACGCATAACGTAATTCTTATTATTGTTTCATCCAAGTCATCTAATTTCTTCTTTCCAGAGTTGTTCATCATGTCACATTTCTCGGTTCGAGACGCTTCATCTTTTCTTTTCCGGAGTTCCAAGTTTTCGGCATTATCTCATCGCGAAGTTCCTTCTAAATCATTGCAAGGATTCACCTTGTGTTTTTCACTTCTCCTTCTTTCTATCATTCTCTTTTTACCGAAGTTCTCACGAAGGCTCAACATGGTGATTCATCAAGGATTCTTTTCATTCTTAAATTGTTTTTCAAGATTTCTCTCGAAGTTATGATCGGTGTTCAACACATGTTTTGTCTTGAGGAGTTCAACTATTCTTCATCTTGCATGTCGAACTGCTATTCTTTCTACCTTATCTTTTGAGGTGGTGTTATATCATTCTTGACAATTTTCATTCATGTTTCGCGATTCACATGTTGTCAAGAATGAGGTATTCTAAATCCATTAATCTCTTCATTGGAGTTATCTTGTGTCAGATTTCACTTAAAGCCTTCCCTAAGGAATGTTGCTAACTGTGGTGCCTATCAACGATCCAAGTTTGCTCCTATCCTCTCGATGAAAGAAGTTTTCATCTCTTCGTTGATCTCAAGCAAGCAATTGTTTCCGTAGTGGCAGAACTTTGCCTCAATTTTGAGAAGTTTTCCATAAGCCCATTACAAGCTCATTCGTTTCGTTGTTGGTTTTCCAATAACTCCGTTGTACCCTTCTTGTAAGGGTGCTTTTCAAGTTCATTTGTGGCAGAAGTTGGCATTTTCTTCTCCATTCTGTTATTCCAATGATCTACCTTCCATTCTTTCTTCTGGAGGCATTGTGATGTTGCTCTTTTCACCCATCATCTTGAATTGTGAGGATCGTGTTCTTTTCGTGCTTATCCATTTAACCGGAGTGTTGTGTCATCTCTTCAAGTTCTTTTATCTTATCAAGTCTTGCATCTCTTTTCAATCGGAGTGCTGTCCGAATTTGATATTCCTTGTTCCTTCTTTATCTCGTTTCAACCAGAGTGGTTCCAATTCCTTCTTGTCCATTGTACTCGTCATTCATAGCTTTGCAACCTCCAAGGTTCACATGGTGCTCCTTGTTTCTATTTTCTACCGCAGTGCTCTCAATTGCGTTCAACTCCGTTGCGTTCTTTCTTTCAACTTTTCAACCTCTCAAGGATCTTTGGTTTCACTCATTTGTCGAAGAAGCAACTTAGTTTTACCTCTTCTCTTCCTCTTCCGTTTCTCTCCGGTGCCATCCTAGATGTCGGGACGAGATCCTCTTGTAGTGGTGGAGTGTTGTAACGCCCCAAGACCGACGCTCCAGAAGACTTCCAGCTATTCTGAGTTTTGTCGTGTGATTTGTTTTGTTTGTGCATTCATCATGCCATCTCTTGCATTGCATCATGTCATCATGCCATCATATCATTAATTTTAACAACTCACATACATAAATTGCATGGATCCTTGATCCATTTAAATCGAGGGAATTCACATGGTGATTTCTCTTTATAACATATCCTCCCAATACTTAGGGAGCTATACTAAACCATTCCATTGGCTTGGAATCATCCATAACACATTTGCTCTGTTCTTCAAATTTCCTTTTATCCAACTCAACTTCAATTCTTCCTTTCGGGCCTTTTAGTAAAATTGAGTTGCAATTTTACTTTATCCAGAAATGTTCCAAATCTGCCCACAAATCACATCTGGTGTGTAGGGTCACCTTCTATAGTTTTCAACCCGTTTGGAGTTCATTTGAATGGGTTTCGAAATTCAAACCTGCCGAGTTAAATCCAATGCGTGTGGATTTTACTTCCTCTAAAAATCCTCAAGCCATTTTGTCAAGTTCCTCGTATTTTTGTGAGTACGGGAAAATAATCCCCATGCCCAAATTCTTTGTCCACCCATTTCTTTTCTCTCCTCTTCTTTCTTTGCTTTTCTGTATATGGAAGAGATTTAAAGGAGGGAGAAAGAGGGAGAGAAGCCCAGCCAAGAACTCAGGCCGGCCCATTTGCTCCTGGAGGCCTAGCCGCACCCCCTGTCCTATAACCTAGCTCTCTCCCTCGATCCCACACTCTCCCTCGTCTCCTCCCTCGCTCCGTCACCACGCACAGGAGAGGGATCCCGATCCCCATGGCCACGCATGCCACGCGCAGCAGTGCTGCTTCCCTCGAGGCCGCGCCTCAGCGACCTTGGTCGCCGCAGGCAAGCCCTCTGCGGCCTCCTTGGGCCCCTTCGTCGGCTCTCCTCCCGGGCTCCTCTTCCTCCGCGCCATCTTCGTCGTGCGCCAGGAGCGCGACCTCCAGTCCTCTCACCTCGCGCCGGCGAGCACAACGCCCCTCCGCGTGACCCCTTCCTCTGCTCCTCCTCCCCACGTGCCGCCTCCGACTCGATTCGCCGCCGCCGCCTTCCTCCGCGCCTCCACGCGGCTCCCCTTGCCGCACCTCCCTGAGCAGGAGCTCCGCCTTCCCTGCTTCGCGCCAAGGCCAATGCCAGCCACTTCATCCTTTACCGTCCTGCTGCCGCTGCAGTCCAGCCGCGCCCCTACTTCGTGTCTGCGACCTTCTGTTGTCGTCCCCATCGACCTGAGCCTCGAGCTGTTGTCATGATACCTGCCCAAACAGGAGTAATTTTGGATCGCAATTACCCTTCGGATTCGTCAAGACCCTCATGTACAACTACACCTGGTGATGCGACAAGTACCCGACAACGTGTACATCTACACCGCCAAGATCGGACCGACAAGTACCACGACGTCGCGTGTACCACTACCGTCGCCCCGAAGACGTTGGATTCTTCAAGTACCTCTCCGAAAACGAATGTGTAGCACTACTTCCACTACGCCGCCACGTGTGCCACTACTTCCCACGACGACCCATGAACAACTACTTCCACTCCGAACCCGTCCGCCTCCAAACGCACGCTTCGAAGGTATAACCGACGAGACGATCGCCATGAGCGAATGCATGTGTTGTATGAGATGCCCGTTGTTGCATCGTGTCCGAGTTGTCATTACACGTTTCTCCTAGTTTGCCATGCCGTCGACCCGTGGGAACCCGGTAGTCGGGAGCACCCCACCATCTCTAGCATGTTCCGCACATCCGCACACTTGCTTCTTTTGCACCGGTATCTCCATGAGCTACCGGAACCGACATGTTGCCGTGGCATCATTTTCGGATTCGTTGCCGTGGCGCCCCTTTCTTCCACCACGGTGACAAATGCTTCATAACATGCTCATGTCAACATTTTCATAAAATGGCATAAAACTTGCATTGTCATCCGCATAACGATAACAACATTTAAAATTGTTTATTATTGTTGTTTCCTTTAAATTGCTATTTATGCATATGGGGATTTTCCGGAATTGTTGTTTGTTATTTCCGGCCTCATTTAAACTTGCCTAAATAGATAGTTTATTCATGCTTCACCCCTTGCCATGTTGAATAACATTTAATATTGTTGGGTAGCTTAAACGAGAGCGAACTAAATAACTCGAATGTGGTGTTTCGTCAATATGCTCCACTTAATTTGTAGTATTGTTTGTTGCATTTTGCCATGCCATGCCTCATTAAATCGGACATGCATCATACTTGTTTGTGCATCATGCCATGTGTATGTGGTGGTTGTTTACTATGTTGTTTGTTTCTTTCCGGGTTGCTTCTCTCGTTAGCTTCGGTTTTGTTCCGGAGTTGTGAGGATTCGTTCGACTACGTCCATTTGTCTTCTTCACGAACTCGTTCTTCTTCCTAGCGGGATTTCAGGCAAGATGACCATACCCTCGAAATCACTTCTATCTTTGCTTGCTAGTTGTTCGCTCTATTGCTATGTCGCGCTACCTACCACTTGCTATATCATGCCTCCCATATTGCCATGTCAAGCCTCTAACCCACCTTCCTAGCAAACCGTTGCTTGGCTATGTTACCGCTTTGCTCAGCCCCTCTTATATCGTTGCTAGTTGCAGGTGAAGATTAAGTTTGTTCCTTGTTGGAACATGGATATCATGAACTTTGTTGGGATATCACAATATCTCTTATTTAATTAATGCATCTATATACTTGGTAAAGGGTGGAAGGCTCGGCCTTATGCCAGGTGTTTTGTTCCACTCTTGCCGCCCTAGTTTCCGTCATACCGGTGTTATGTTCCTTGATTTTGCGTCCCTTACGCGGTTGGGTGATTTATAGGATCCACTTGACAGTTCGCTTTGAATAAAACTCCTCCAACAAGGCCCAACCTTGGTTTTACATTTGCCTCACCTAAGCCTTTTTCCCTTGGGTTTCTGGAGCCCGAGGGTCATCTTTATTTACCCCCCCGGGCCAGTGCTCCTTCGAGTGCTGGTCCAAACCGAGCGATGTCCGGCGCCCCCTGGGCAACTAGGGTCTATGCCAACCCGACGTCTGGCTCATCCGGTGTGCCCTGAGAACGAGATACGTGCGACTCCTATCGAGATTTGTCGGCACATCGGGCGGCTTTGCTGGTCTTGTTTTACCATTGTCGAAATGTCTTGTAAACCGGGATTCCGAGGCCGATCGGGTCTTCCCAGGAGAAGGAATATCCTTCATTGACCGTGAGAGCTTATAATGGGCTAAGTTGGGACACCCCTGCAGGGTATAAACTTTCGAGAGCCGTGCCCGCGGTTATGTGGCAGATGGGAATTTGTTAATGTCCGGTTGTAGAGAACTTGACACTCGACTTAATTAAAATACATCAACCGCGTGTGTAGCCGTGATGGTCGCTTCTCGGCGGAGTCCGGGAAGTGAACACGGTTCTTGTGTTATGGTTGTGCGTAAGTAGTTTCAGGATCACTTCTTGATCACTTCTAGCTTCACGACCGTTGCGTTGCTTCTCTTCTCGCTCTTATTTGCGTATGTTAGCCACCATACATGCTAGTGCTTGCTGCAGCTCCACCTCACTACCCTTTCCTACCCATAAGCTTAAATAGTCTTGATCTCGCGGGTGTGAGATTGCTGAGTCCTCGTGACTCACAGATTCTACCAAAACAGTTGCAGGTGTCGATGATACCAGTGCAGATGACGCAATCGAGCTCAAGTGGGAGCTCGATGAAGAACTTGGTCGTTACTATGTTTCGTTTCCTGATGATCAGTAGTGGAGCCCAGTTGGGACGATCGGGGATCTAGCATTTGGGGTTATCTTATTTTCATTTGGATTTGACCGTAGTCGGTCTATGTGTGGATTTTGAATGATGTATGAATTAATTTATGTATTGTGTGAAGTGGCGATTGTAAGCCAACTCTCTTTATCCCATTCTTGTTCATTACATGGGATTGTGTGAAGATGACCCTTCTTGCGACAAAACTACAATGCGGTTATGCCTCGACACGTGGGAGATATAGCCGCATCATGGGCGTTACATGTTGCTCCGCTGGCCTCGAAACTTCTTGTGCTCTCAAAGGAGGCAATGCATTTTTCGGACACGCCTGCAATAGTCGAGAAATTTATTGCTCTGATAGGGTTCCTGTCATGGGGGATGCACGATCACCTATGGGGCAGGGCTGTCCCTTTGTGGTTCGATGAGGGGGATGGTCACATTGCACAAAGAGCAGAAACGATAGGTCGACACGGCGAGGGACAACACTCTTTTACCCAGGTTCGGGCCGCTTTGCAGCATAAAACCCTAGTCCTGCTTTGGTGGATTGATCACAAGGAAGACTAAGACACGGAGTGCTCTAGCCCGGCAAGGGTGCCTCGGGAAGAGCAACTGCGTGCATACAAGTGTTGAGGGAATCAAAATGTTCGAACCCTTTGCTCGGTTGCCTCGGGCCTCCTTTTTATACGTTAAGAGATGACCACAATGGCAAAACAATCATTTTGGTGTGATTGGATAGCTAACAGTGCTATCATACCTAACTCTGGCAGTTACGATAAAGTGCATTAAATGCACTGCTAGGTGTCATGCTGAGGTTGAAGCCCGGCATGCCTGCCGCGCCGCTTTTACTTTTTCTCCTTATTAGCGTGACACGCCATCTGGACGGATGTCAATAAAGTTAATCTTCTCTCCAGCAGGCTGCCACGTACCTGATAGGATCCACCTAGCCACCTGAGAACTTGACACCTCACTGATAAGTGACTGACGTATGACGAGGTGGAGCGGTGGCGTTCTGGTGAAGGTTTTGCCGGTTTGAAGCTTGTCGATTGTTGCCTTGAGTCTTTGCTTTGACTTTAGTGGACCTCGGAGGCTTTGCCGGGGAGGGGCTTGGCCTTGGTCCCATTCCCAGTCTCCACCCCGCAGAGCTCGCCAGCCCGGCAGGGGAGACCTTCCTGGAGGATCCTTTGGCCGCCTTTTGTAACATCCCAAATTTCCAATTTGGAATGTTATACATAGATCATTCATGCATATCATATTTTATTCCATTTCGTTTCGCGATCTATGAAATTCTAAGCAACTCAAGGACCCACGGAGAGAGTTGGGGATTTCACCGTTTTCATATTTGAATTTTCTCAAATATCGAAACAAGGATCACTTTGGTTTTAATTATTTTTCTCTCCGAAAATATTTCATATTAAAATATATGAGAGGAGATAATATGACTTCTCCAAAATAAATGAAATATTGGAAGGAAAAATATTAAAATAAAATAAATAATTTTATTTGAATTAGAAAAATATGCGTTCTTCAAAATTGCATTAGAGGCCCAAATAAATGTTCACTTTGTCCGCAATATTATTAGAGGACCGCAAAAATTTATTTCAGGATTTTTGGACTCCGTTTAGTATTTCTTTTATTAGTTTTTCCGTGTCAGGATTTAAAAAAAAGTGAACCGACCTAACAGGCCGTGTCCGTCCCGGACACCTCGCCCCGGCCGGCTCTTTAAAGGCCGAGGCCTCGCCCCGCCAGCCCAGCCACCCCGCCCCCGCAAACCCTAGCACCGCCGCCGCCGTCGCCGCGACGCGGCCTCCCCGCGGAGCCGCCGCCCGTCGCCCCGCCGCCGCCGTTCCCCGCCGCCCGCCGCCACCGATCCCGCAGTTGCCGAGGTAGCCGCCGCCACCGATCCCGCCGTTGCTGAGGTAGCCGCGGAACTCGGTTTTCTCGGGAAAACCGTCGGTTTTTTTCGAAGCCCTAGATCTAGTTTTTTTAGTTTCGGTTCAGTTTTTCGGTTTAGTTAAATAGCGGATGTTCGTCCGTACGTTCATTTTAACGAACACTGTTTGTCAGTTAGCCGCAGACAGCGAAAGTTCGTTCGTTAGCCTGTTCGTCTCGTTTTATTTTCCAGGGTTTTTCCGCGATTATTTTCGTTCGCGATTTCTACCCTGATCTTCGTTTTAGTTTATCTTTTCGCTCGTTTATCTAAATCAGGTGAAACAAGCGCCTAGATCTTCATCTCGAAACCCTCTTTCTGTTTAACCAACTTGAACAAGATTTTGGTACTATAAAATTTGACTTTAGTCCGGATTAGTAAACGGATCTTGTTTCTTTCGTGGTTTGAGTTTCGTTGCTCCGTTTGATTTGATCCTTATTGCAAACCGGAGTTCTTCAGTTGAACTTTCTGGTTAGATCTTCTTATTTGAGATTTACCATGCATGTTTGCTTGAATGCTTATGTATGCTATCCTTTGTATGTGATTGAATTCACGGAGTGCGAAGCGTGCTACTATGAGTCTCTAGGTTTGCAGATCGTCAGCAAGGCAAGTAACACATTGATCATACTCTTTTCATACCCAGTTTTTATGCATTAGTTTCAACCCTCAAACATTGCAGGAGTAGGATTTGTTAACATGTGGGTATTGGGAAGTAGTTAATGAGGTAGAACCTATTGCCCTGTTTATTATCAAACCCTGGGAGTTACTTCTACGTTATGCTTATATTGCCATGCTATGCTTTTAGACGTGGTTTGGGTTTGAGTGAATCCATGACAGCTGTGAGATTGTTAATTAATGGTTAACTTAAGGTGGCTACTTTAATACACATCTGGGTGGATTGTTTGCTTGGGCACCTGGAGAATCCAGTGTTGTCCTAGGATATCCCGTGTGATCATCTTATGATTCGCCACCCAGGCTCAAAGGGTCATAAGATTATTCATGCTAGAAACTTCCGTGTGCAGCCACAAGCTATTATGGGCTCTAGCATAGTTGAGTATGTTGCATGACCTCTTCCAGTGGTAGGCTAGCAGATGTAGGGGATGTAGGTTGGTACTGTCTACCCAGGGTTAGAGTTAATGCTTCTGAAAGACTGTGTCTCGGTCATCCGTTTCTCAAACATCATGTAGTGCGAGAAATCCAACGGAGGAGATCGAGTCTTGTGGGGAAAAGTGCGCAAACCTCTGCAGAGTGTACAATCTAATCATGGTTAGCCGTGTCCCCGGTTATGGACATTTTGAGTATCTGGTTCTTGGATTATCATATGGATCTCATCACTCTAATTTAATTTGTTGGGTTGATAATTACTTTTAATTGGGATTGAGTTGGAGGAACCTTCTCAATGTTGTTCAACTACCATGATAGTTAAATAAAATATATTCCTTTGAAGTAGGGAAAAATTGGCTTTTCGCAAAAACATCTTAACCGTAGAGCCTCCACCAGCCATATATGCATGTAGTGATAGCATTTATTCTGTTCATTGCTCTATTGTGTTACTATGCCAGCATATTCCATGTGCTGACCCATTTTCGGGCTGCAACGTATCATGTTGCAGACTTTTTAGACGAAGAGTAAGGTGCGCTAGGTCGTTGTCGTGCACTCAGCTATGCCGTTGGTGTTGATGGACTCACTTTATCTTCCAAGCCTTCCGCTGTTATCTTATTTAGATGGCCTTAAGCCATATTTTTTGTAATAAGTTCTCTTTTGAGACATTCGATGTAATAAGTGTGTGATTGCTACTCTGTTATAAATCCTTCGAGTACTGTGTGTGTTAGCATTAATGATCCAGGGATGACACTTATGCACAGAGACTTGACCGTCTAAGGTCGGGACGCTACAAGATGGTATCAGAGCACACACTGAATGTAGGACACGACCACTAAGATGAGCCATAGATCACTCTTCTCTACTCATTTCTGACTCCTCTCCATTTTTTACTCTATAGGATGGCGGGCTCAAGGAACTAGTTTGCACAACCTGATGAAGACACACCTTTTCAGAGACACTTGAAGGAAGTCACTAGGTACCTGAATATCGGAATCCCAAGGTTCACCGGGACCTACACCGCCATTTTACCAGAAGAGGAGCGTTGGATGATTCGAGTTCAAGTTCCAGGAAGGTCATTCACGCCACTCACTGAGCCCATAGAGTTTTCCTTTGATGCACCAACCTGGAGTCTAGGCAAGAGCATGGCAGCCCACATTGCTATGGGACGTATTGGAGAAGTCTACAAATAGGAGCTGAAGGACACTATCTACCAGATATGTGGGCGCCGAGGCGAGCAACGGGAGATGATCAGCACCAGGAAGGACAGGTCCATTGCAGCTTTCATCCAGGAGTTAAACCAGCACATTCGACGTCAGGAGAATCAGATGTGCGCTAGCATGATAGATCTGAAGAAGGTGATGACCAGGAACATGGAGCTAGAATAGGAACTCAAGTCTACATGCGACGGATACGAGGAGGAAATTGCAGTACTAGTGGAGAAGAATGACGACCTGACAAGGAAGCTAGGAGTATTTATGGGAGACCCTGCGCTAGGGGGAGATGATGACTAATCCAAGGACATTCATTCTGAAGACTACATCATCATCGACGACACCGACTCCGACCCCGTTAGTAGCGATGATGATTACGAAGACAAAGCTGGAGCAGATATCATGGAGTCTTCCACCGATCAAAATTTCTAGATGACCACCATATGATTAGTAGTATTTCCCCCATGTAAATAGTATAGTCCGAGCACTATAACGATAGCTAGATTGATTGTATGCCCTTGCTTGATTGATTGAGTGATATGATATGATTGTGTTTGTCTCATGTGCATATGGGTAGTATTTCTCACTAGACCTCATTCTATTCTAATCTCTTCCCTCTAAACCCATCAGATGCCTCCTAGACGTGACCCCGGATTTGTCTTCCCACCGGAGCTCACTCAGTTGATCCAGCAGCAGAATGACTTGATGCAGTTGTTAGTTCAGAACTAAGGCAACAACAACAACAACAACCCACCGCCACCACCACCTGCAACCGCCGGTATTTTCCAGAAGCACCGAGCCAATAGTTGCTGATGACTGGCTACGCAAGATCGGAAGGGAGTTGACCACCGCAGGTTGCACAGATGCTGAGAAGGTGCGCTTTGCCGCACATCAATTGGATGGACCCGCAGCCTCATGGTGGGAGAATTACACAACCACCTTTCCTATAGCCAATGTCACTTGGGAGCAGTTTCAGCAAGCATTCCGCACTGCTCATGTCTCAACTGGAGCTATGAGCATGAAGAAGCATGAGTTTCGCAACTTGCACCAAGGGAACCATACTGTAGGTCAGTACGTGGATGAGTTTAGCAAGTTATCTCGCTATGCTCCAGATGATGTGGCCACAGATGCCGCAAATTAAGCGGGAGAAGTTTATGGAAGGGCTGAATGATGAGATGAGCATGCAGTTAATGGTGGCAACATTTAACAACTTCCAGGAGTTGGTAGATAAGGCTCTTATGATTGAAGGGAAGCAACAGCAGATTGAGAGCCGCAAGAGGAAGTATCGACAAGGGAAGTACAATTCAGGAGCTCAGCAGAAGCCTCGCTTTACCCCGAACTCGGGAGGATATACCCATAACCATGGAGGCCACACTCACACTGGAGGAAGTTCTCATAACCACAATGGCCCCAAGAATGGGAATGGGAATGGAGCAAACAACAATCAGAACCGCTCCAATCCAGCCACACCCGCCGAGAAGGACCAAAGTCACATTACTTGTTTCAAGTGCGGGAAGACTGGACACTATGCCACTGAATGCCCTGAAGCAAAGAATGGAAATGGAAATGGAAGCTCTGGGAAGAAGCCAAACCCTTTCAACAGGGGACAAGTGAACCACGTGAACGTGGAGGAGGTTGAAGAGCAGCCAGATGCAGTTATCGGTAAGTTTTTGGTTAAGTCATTTACCGCTCTCATTCTTTTTGATACTGGTGCATCGCATTCATACATTTCAAGGGGATTTGTGGACAAGTTTAAGTTACCCACCTTAGCCCTTAGTACACCCTTGTTAGTAAGCTCACCAGGTGCAGAGTATATGGCCAGCCGATGGTGCGATCGGTTACCCTTAACCATTGGCAGCCACGTTTTCCCCTCAGACCTAATAATTTTGGAATCAAAAGGATTGGATGTGATATTGGGAATGGATTGGCTATCGAAGTATGGAGGAAACATTGATTGCGCTAGTAAGTCAATTCTGCTCACTACCCCGGAGGGAAAAAGGATTAAGTATGTATCCAGGCATGCGTCGAGAAGGACCCAAGTAAATTCCCTCTCCGGAGTTGTTCAGGAGGAAGTGCCTGTAGTGAAGGATTACCCAGATGTGTTTCCAGAGGAATTACTAGGCATGCCGCCAGATCGAGATATTGAGTTTTTGATAGAGCTGTTGCCAGGCACCGGACCAATATCGAAGAGACCCTGCCGGATCCCCGCGAATGATCTGGAGGAGATCAAGAAGCAGATTAAGTAGTTATTGTAGAAAGGTTACATTCGACGAAGTTCATGACCATGGGGAGCCCCAGTGCTCTTGGTTGAGAAGAAGGATGGATCATTGAGGATGGTTGTCGACTATCATGCGCTGAATGAAGTGACGATCAAGAACAAGTACCCACTACTGATGATCAATGATTTATTTGACCAGCTGCAAGGAGCTAAGTGTTTTCAAAGATCGATCTGCGATTAGGATACCACCAGTTGAAGATTTGAGAAAAAGATATACCTAAGACATCTTTCACCACAAGGTACGGGCTTTATGAGTATACGGTTATGTCATTTGGATTGACTAATGCCCCTGCCTATTTCATGAGCATGATGAATAAGGTGTTTATGGAGTTCTTGGATAAGTTCGTTGTGGTGTTCATTGATGATATCTTGGTATTCTCGAAGAATGAAGAGGAACACAAGGAGCATTTGCCTTTAGTTCTCGAGAAGCTCAAGGAACATAAGTTGTATGCCAAGTTCAGCAAATGTGAGTTTTGATTGAAGGAAGTTGGATTCCTTGGACATGTTATATCAGGAGAAGGTGTAGCAGTAGACCCTACCAAGGTTAAATCAGTCAGCGATTGGCTATCACCCACCTCAGTTGGAGAGATCCGCAGTTTTCTGGGACTCGCAGGATATTATCGGAGATTCATTGAGAATTTCTCTAAAATTGCGAAACCCATGATGGAGTTGTTGAAGAAGGACACTAAGTTCAAATGGACAGAAGAATGTGAGGCCAGTTTTCAGGAGTTGAAGCAACGTCTGACTACAGCCCCAATGCTGATTCTTCCGGATATACGCAAGGATTTCCAGGTGTATTGCGATGCTTCTCGCTTAGGACTTGGAGGAGTACTTATGCAAGACGGAAGAGTTGTTTCGTATGCCTCACGTCAACTTCGACCTCATGAGTTGAATTATGCCACTCATGATTTGGAGCTAGCAGGCGTAGTGCATGCACTCAAGACCTGGAGACACTTTCTTATTGGAAACCGTTGTGATGTGTACACAGATCATAAGAGTTTGAAGTACATTTTCACACAGAAGGAGCTGAACCTCAGGCAGAGGAGATGGTTGGAGCTTATAAAGGATTATGACATGAAGCTGCACTATCATCCAGGAAAGGCCAATGTCACAGCATACGCTTTCAGCCGGAAGAGTTACGTTAATACTCTCTTAACAGGAGGGTTGCCAAAGGAGTTAGCTGATGATCTCAGGGAACTTCGTTTGGAGATTGTTCCTAGAGGTTTTGTTGCAACGATGGAAGTTCAGTCTACATTGTTGGGAAAGATTCGTGAAGCTCAGAAGGATGACAAGGAAATTGCCGAGATAAAGGAGAGGATGGGCAAAGGAAAGGCCAAAGGTTTTCGTGAGGATGAGCACGACACCTTCTAGTTTGAGGACTGTGTTTATGTGCCTAATAATGCAGATATCAGAAAGTTGATACTACAAGAAGCTCACAACTCGCCATACTCGATACACCCCAGAAACACCAAGATGTATTTAAATTTGAAGGAGCGTTTCTGGTGGACTGGTATGAAGAAGGATATTGCTGAGTATGTAGCCATATGTGATGTATGTCAGAGAGTGAAGGTAGAGCATCAGAAGCCAGCAGGATTACTGCAACCTATGCTGATACCTGAATGGAAGTGGGACAAGCTTGGCATGGATTTTATCACCGGATTACCCAGGACCCGATCGGGATATAACTCTATCTGGGTAGTAGTGGATCGCTTGACCAAAGTGGCTCACTTTATCCCAGTAAAAACCACCTACACAAGTGCGAAGTTGGCCAAGATATACATGACCAGAATCGTATGTCTGCACGGAGTTCCGAGGACCATCGTATTAGATAGACGAACACACTTTACTTCAAAGTTTTGGCACCAGCTGCACCAGACCTTGGGTACCAGGCTAGAGTTCAGTACAACCTTTCATCCGCAGACAGATGGACGGACCGAGAGAGTCAATCAGATTCTGGTGGACATGATGACAGCTTGTGCGCTAGACTATGGATCTAGTTGGGATGACAATTTGCCATACACAGAGTTCTCATACAACAACAACTACCAGGCCAGTTTGAAGATGGCACCTTTTGAAGCTCTGTATGGACGAAGGTGCAGGACACCGTTAATGTGGGATGAAGTTGGAGACCGTCAGTTATTTGGACCAGATTTGATCAAAGAGTCAGAAGAGAAGGTTAAGCTGATTCGAGATAGAATGAAGGTAGCTCAGTCTAGATAGAAGAGTTATGCAGACTTGAAATGCAAGGAGGTAGTCTATGAAATCGGAGACAGAGCCTATCTGCGAGGAGTTAAACATTTTGGAGTTAAGGGAATGTTAGCCCCGAGATTTGTAGGACCATACCGAGTTTTGGAACGTATGGGAGAAGTGGCCTACAAGTTGGAGTTACCCGAAGGACTGTCAGGAGTTCATGATGTGTTTCACGTATCCCAGTTGAAGAAGTGCCATGCAGAGATGGCCGATATTCCTATGAGAGATAAAGTGCCCCTCGAAGCGATTCAGTTGGACAGTGATCTGACCTATGAGGAGAAACCAGTCAAGATTCTCGAGTTTGCCAGCCGAATTACTCACAGCAAAGTTATCAAGTTTTGCAAAGTTCAGTGGAGCCACCATACCGAGGATGAAGCCACCTAGGAACGAGAGGATGATCTACGCAAGGACCACCCACACCTATTTTCTAGCCAACCCGAATCTCGAGGGCGAGATTCATCTTAAGGGGGGGGGTAGGTTTGTAACATCCCAAATTTCCATTTTGGAATGTTATACATAGATCATTCATGCATATCATATTTTATTGCATTTCGTTTCACGATCTTCGAAATTCTAAGCAACTCAAGGACCCACGGAGAGAGTTGGGGATTTCACCATTTTCATATTTGAATTTTTCAAATATCGAAACAAGGATCACTTTGGTTTTAATTATTTTTCTCTCCGAAAATATTTCATATTAAAATATATGAGAGGAGATAATATGACTTCTCCAAAATAAATGAAATATTGGAAGAAAAATATTAAAATCAAATAAATAATTTTATTTGAATTAGAAAAATATGCGTTTTCCAAAACTGGATTAGAGGCCCAAGTAAATGTTCACTTTGTCCGCAATATTATTAGAGGACCGTGAAAATTTATTTCAGGATTTTTGGACTCTGTTTAGTATTTATTTTATTAGTTTTTCCGCGTCGGGATTATTTAAAAAATAAGTGAACCGACCTAACGGGTCGTGTCCGTCCCGGACACCTCGCCCCGGCCGGCTCCTTAAAGGTCGAGGCCTCGCCCCGCCAGCCCAGCCGCTCCGCCCCCGCAAACCCTAGCGCCGCCGCCGCCGCGCGAAGCCGTCGCCG